>NC_133478.1:39266-50985 GCF_025370935.1 Choristoneura fumiferana | reverse complement strand
GATCTATAGAGCCTCTGTTTTTAATATTATCCCCGGTTCTGGGCCACACACTGTAAGTGTCAGAGGGACCGCACGACACGAACTTCGAGTTTCGTAGTAGCCCTGCAGGTGGAGTGACGATCTACGAAAAGCAGCTGGTAGAAGCTGGATGCATCGAGCCGAGGACAGGGCGCAATGAGGGCTATCGCGTATGAATTCGCCACTAGAGGCGCTAGTGTAGCGTGAGGTCTCCGAAATGTCAAATCTCATAGTTTTTGGGTGAGCTACGCGGGTTTATTTATAATTAGAATAATTTTGTGAATATTTTGCAATATCTGAAATTAATTATGGCAAATATGCGTTGCGGGGCAGTGAATGTCTGTGTTTGAGACAGTTTTGTCTTTCAGAAACCTTTGTCCTCCCTTTTTTCCGAACAAAACGGGACTATGCAACACTGTGGCATGCTCGAATATTTTTATGGTACGGTTTTAAGGTGTATTAAATATGATTTTAATCTAAACTTCGTTTCCACGCCGTAATAACAGACTTTAAAAAGCCATACTTAAAAACCTCACGCTACAGTGCGCCATCTAGTGAGACAAAAAACGATAGCCCTCATAGTGCTTGTTGGAGGATGCCTATGTCCTGCAGTGGACTACTATAGGCTGATGATGATGATGATGATGGTGAAACTAAGTCAGTATGCAGGTTACCCATTTCAGTACGCTGACAATTCATGTTAAATCCGGTTTGACCTCTTTCCTGTTCGAAGAATCACTTTGCGGGCTTCACTTCGTGTTCTTTCGCAACTTAATTAAATTTAAAGCATTTGTCAACGCAAAGGCGTTAATGGGTTTTGATGTCGATAACGTTGGCTTGGGACAATTACCTGCTCTACTTACATACAGTGGTAGTGACAATGAACGCTTAAGCCTGAAATACGTGTTTGTACTTATTTTGCTGCCAAGAATATTGATTAATACGAGTAGCTATGATTAATAGGTAATATGCCTACTTAATTACTACTTACTTCGATTTATATTCTGGCCGACAAGACAATACACTTGATAGGGAGTATAGTTCCATCAACCTTTGCATCTTAAACGGCTATAATGTACTTTTAAATCAAGGCTTAGGTAATGATTAGTAATTTATGCAATGACAATTTTTTTGTATGAGACTTAAAAACCAAGCTTTTGATTGGACTAACAACGAATCGATTCCTATTTGGTCAATATTAGTTAATTAAGTAATCTTTAGGACATGTAAATAGTTACTAAGTATTATTGAGAAAAAAAAAAGTTATATATTGTACCTACTCGTAGATTCGTACTGGTAACATAATAAGGTAGACGAAAGTAATTAATATGTAGTTACCACAAGACCTCTTCCATCCAACCAGCCAAGAGCCAGACGTTCCAAAATTTGTTTCAATTATTTTATCAAAGTTTAAAATAAAGAGCACACGAGTTTTTAAACTTAACTTCAGAGGTTTACCTACCTACCTGAATAGCTCAGCTTTTCGAATCTGGTGCACGAAACTTTCAATGGCCCGTATACTTAATAAAAGCGCCGCATACTTTTTAGGGTTTCTTGCAATTTTGTTAGATTTTCCCATTTTTCTGTAAAATTTAATTAGGTAAGTATGCCTTGTTTACGTAGGCAATAGACCTGATATATATCCTTCTCATGCTCGTAAGGCTTGCCAGAGAGTTAGATGAAATTTCATGTGTCGTGCGGCGATTATTATGTATCCGTTATACCTATAATGTATACTTATGTATATATCATCATGTGCCTATGGCCAAGGTTAAGGGTTCTGCTTAAAACTAATGCATTGGATTAAATAAATTCGGTAATAACTCAGCAAATGGTTACCTATGTTAGTTTGACTGAAAGCCCGTGTTAATTTATTTCTGTAAAAAGAAGAAACTGACTGACTGACTGACTGACTTATAGATCAACAATAATAATAATAATAATAATAATAATTCATTTAATTCGAGTAACTTAGTGACTCATACATAATTGTTTTAGTAAGAACTTATTAGCTAAGTGTTAGTTAAATCTGTACTTACATTGATTACAAGCAATAAAAGAATTGAATTAAATACAATAATTAATGAATTAATTTCTTTACTTAATACTTAATTTCTACGCCTACCATGCCCGTGTCACTGGAACAACCACAGAATGTAGTTTGTTCCAGTGGCTCGGTATTGGTCCATCTATTTTTGTGTTTAATACCTTCAGAATGCCGTTGCTCGCATGATTAAGCCTCTGTATAAGCGACGCAACTCTCTTCCGGATGATCGCAAAAAAATCATCGGTATGAGACTCCGCAAACATACCAGAGGCACTACAAAATCGCGGAAACCCCAACAACATTCTAAAAGCATTATTGTACTGTATACGTAGGGCGTTGTAAGACCGCTGCGTGTACGCGGTCCACAGGCTGCACGTGTAAAACGACTGGCAATAGGACTTGAATAAGGTAATTTTAACTTCCTTATTACACTTGGCAAACCTGCGGGCCAACATATTCCCCCTGACCGCCAACGCCCTACGTTCTCTCTCCATATCTAAATTATCACTTAGGTCATCGGTGACCCAGTGACCGAGATACTTAAAAGTGTTTGTTGTCCTTAAAGTAACACCGCATAAAGTAAGGGGGGGCACAATCTTGTGTTGTTTCTTGCCAGCTTTAAATACAAGTAATTCACTTTTTTTGGCGTTATATTTCAGTCCATGGGCCACCGCATACCGTTCACACACATCCAATAACTTCTGAAGCGCACTAATAGAAGGACTCAGCAACACCATATCGTCTGCATAACTGATGTTGTTGATTGTTTTGCCATCGATAGAGCATCCGATTTTAGTGGCACTGAGCTCTCTAATCAGCTTGTTTACATACAAATTAAACAATCTGGGTGAGGTCAAACCACCCTGCCTGACACCACACTCCAACCTATACTCATCCGACTGCACACCTGCCCATCTGACCGTGTTGACTTGGTTACTGTACCAGAACTTAAAAACCTCTATCAACTCCGCCGGCAACCCGGTGTCGCACACCATCATGTTCCATAGGATATCATATGCAACGAGGTCAAATGCTTTAGATAAGTCGAGGAAGCAGGCGTATACTGGCGTGTTTCTTGTGGTGTAATATTGAACAGTGCTTTTCAAACATAAAATTGCTGACTCTGTAGAAAGCCCGGCTTGAAACCCGAACTGTGCGTCATCAAGAATGATGTGCCTCTCTAGATGTTTATCGAGCAAGCTGTCCAACACTTTAGCAACTACGGTTGCGAGCGAAATCGGTCTATAATTTTGAATATCGGACACAATCCCGGTCTTATTCTTAATAATAGGTACGACAATAGTTTTCATTAAATTAAGAGGCAGATAGGAGTGACTAACACACAAATTAAATAGAATTGCCAAAACTCGTGGTAGATGTCCCCCAGCGTGTAGCAAGTGCTCAATGCTGAGCCCGTCATGCCCCGGCGACTTGCCGCGCTTCATATGAGTAATAACATCAGCAACGTCACGAGCATCGAATCGCACGGTGAGCGCGACGGACCCAGCACTGGACACGCGCTCCGATCGACCCAACGGCGAAAGTACCTGAAAATGCTTCTTGAAAAGGTTGGCAATTTCAGAGGGGGCACTTTTTCCCTCTACGCTAACAGGGAGAGTCGGCTTTGGATTGAGACAGTTTGTTTGTTTCCAAAATTGGGCAAAATTTTTCGCGGAGTGGTGGGATGCAATAATGTCCATTTTTAATTGTTGCTGATTGTTTTGACACCACTTTAGTCGTGATTTAAAAATCTTGCGGGTTTCGATCATACGCGTGAAAAATGGACCTTCAGATGGTTTACCGTTCAGTATCCACTCCTGAAACCAAGCCTTGCCTCCCCGTGAGCATCTTTTACATGTTTGTTCCAACCTGTTATATAACGTTTTCTATCATCAACGCACAGCCCAAACCGCTAAGTCTAGAAACTTGAAATTTGGAATATATGTTCCTTAATAGGTGTAGACGCGCACTAAGAAAGGATTTTTCGAAATTCCCACGGGATAGGGAATAAATGGGATTTATATTTTCAATTCGAAATGGCCCTATTTCCGTAACTATAATTATTAGAAACTTCAAATTTGGCATGCAAGTAGGTAATAATAACAGCTTAAAACACTTTTCAGGATTTTACGGAATTCCCACGGGATACTGAATAAATGGGATTTGTATTTTCACTTCAAAATGACCCCATTTGCGTAACTATAATGATTAGAAACTTCAAATAGGATCGCAGAAAGTATTAAATGTCTGTTACTCCAAATTTAACGCGAGCGAAGCCGCGGGCAAAAGCTAGTTTACTTATAAAAAAATAGCTTTACAAAATCACAAACCGTGAGAATCAAGCGTTATCTCAAAGGACCAAACGAGTACAAAACTAAAAGTTTATTGCTCTTACCTCAATGTTATTGGAATTATACAACTTTCAAAACCCGGATTCCACGCTCTGCAACCATGGCCTTACGTAACCGTAATCCAGGCCTAAATCGTAAAATTTTACGATGCGAGAATGCAGCGTTTATGACACTTTCTCGGTCGAATATTCCGAGGCACTGCTGTATGAGCTTTATGAAATTCTTTCTCACGGTGACCTGGTTTTTTTGAGTTCCAGACCCAGAGCAGACAGTTTTTTAACTTGCCCAGTTCGTTAGGTCAAATCTTACAAGTTTTTTGACCCACTCCCAGTGGTCGGATTAATTTGAAATGTATGTAAGACCGGTGACAAGACAAAACATCTGGTAGAGAAATTCCGGTAGTCTAGCCAGTATCGTCTCTGCAGCACGGAGCTCCTCAACGGTTTATGGCATCGACTTGAAATTTGTACGGGAATGTAATTTGAATGACAATGCAACTACAATCAACAAAAAGTACAGTCAGCAAAAAAGCTTGTATTAAAAATGGTTCTTTAACAAAAACTTATTTCATAGGTAACTAATAACAAGTTGTTGCCCACGACTGCTTCTGCGAAAAAATCGTTTATCGGGATAAAACTATTATATATGTCCTTCACAGGGTCTCATTAATCAAAGTCACAGTTCAAATATCTTTACTCAATCTAGGCTATAACAAGCACTTATGAATGTCAACAAAATCTACCACCGGTTCGGAAAAACTTCTGTTGAGAAGAATCCGGCAAGAAACTCAACGAGGTATACTTTTTTTTAATAGATTTACAATATTATCCATACCATTTCACGATCGGTTGAACACTAAGCGTGAAACAAACACGTTCGAATTTATAATATTAGTTACTACGTTGGATAATATGGTACTGGGAACGCTTATTAGGTTTATATGTTCAGAATCAATTAGTCCAAGAATTCAAATCACCTTGCCAATTAAACATGTATTTTATATACAAATTAAACATAGATATATTTTATTGCAGAGATAGAGCCACCGTTTCCGTGTCGGGATGTCGCGATCAAACGCAGCACCGATGTCAACGACTTCTACGAAATGCTCTCGGAGATCGGCCGGTGAGTTTCATACATACATACAATATACATAATTATGTATAGGACGAAATACAAGGTATCTTATAATTATTACGGAAATTTCGGCAAATGATTGAGCAAGTTTGACTAAGGACCGCTGCAAATGTTTTTCAAAAAAAATATTTATGTTCACCCCCCGAGTTCGAGCCCTCGAGGATGAAATGTAGTAAAAGCTAAAATAGATCTTTGCGATGACTACCTAATCCAACCATTTGTTGAAATATTCTGGATTTAAGCTATTTCGTATATATAATGGATCGCCGAAACTATCACTACGGAAAGTGATCATTCACTGTCGTATCCTGTATCGCGATCAGCTTTTTGCCAAGTGGCGATTAAGGATGGTTGTGGCACTTAATAAAAAGCCCTGCGAGTATTGTTAATAGTAGAGTTGAGAAAACAAATACATACGTAAATAATGTACCTACATTAAAATAGAACCAAGCGAACCTGGTTGACAATTCTAAGGTCCTTCAGAAACAATCTTGATCTTACTTCTACATATATTTTCCGATTTTTCGTCGTAGATTTTAACCTTGTTACGGTATCTCATATTGCTTTCTGCGTATTGGCATTTTTCCCTCAGAATAAAACAAACATTAAAGACACTTGAACGGTAGATAAGATAAGTGACACTAATTTAATGTTGTATTTATTAATATCCGTGAATCAGATTGCGGGTTTTTGTTATCCTTATCGATCGGGGCTACCTGCGGAAAAATAATGTTAAGGCTTTTATACAAATAAGTACTTAATTGAAAACGCGTTGAAAACAAAAACAACAGTATTGTGAAATATCGTGAGTGAAGTAGTTGTACTTGTGACATACTTTGATTAACCACTATTGATTATTTGTGATATAAATCAGTCTGGAAACTGAAAACGTTGCTATTATTATCTTTTACTTAATCCTCGTATAAAAATCACATTATTAGATACGAAAACTACAGCATCTGGTCTATGTTTTTGTCATATTTGTAAATATACCAAAAACCTCTGCTCTTAAATTCCACAGTACTGCAGGTTCATGCTTTACTTATCTGCTCATTAAAATATGGGATATTTAATCACAAGATCATTGTCACTATTTTCAGAAACCGCGTAAAAAGTAACCTTGCCTTTTTCACTTTTCTAGTCCGAATCCTTAGCATTGCTGCAAGGAGCTGTCTTGAGCCGTACCTTATACCTTCTATAGTGAAACCATTAACTGTTTCAGAGGGAAGTTCGGCACAGTGTATTTGTGCCGTGAGAAGAGCACCGGTCTGGAATTGGCTGCAAAGCTAGTGTCAGTGAGCAGGCGGGATGAGCGGCGCAATGTTGAGAGGGAGGTCGACGTGATGCGGCGCTTGCGCCACCCGCGACTCATACAGCTGTATGATGCGTATGAGTGGGGAAAGTACATGTGCGTCGTGCTGGAACTGTAAGTACCAACTGAACTGTAACCTACTGTGGAACCTTTTTACAAAAAAAGTCATAGTGGCATCGCATTGCCTGACACCAAAAAATTCCATGACATTTACTGTAAATTTGTTCTACGGTGGGTCAAGAATTACTTGATTGCATGAACTGATACTACTTATACTCGTATGTGTACTCATATGTTTAATATCAATTACCTTGAAAGGAAGCAGAAAGGTGAGATGGTGGTCATATTAACCACATCACTAGCTTTCACTTACACATGATATCAGGACTACATAACCTAGCTACATACAAGGACACAATTTTGCAATCCTCACACACTTAAAAACTGAATTTAATAAATTAGTGATGGTCTAGCCAAATGAAGTGTGATTATAACCACAACGTTGTAGAACATTTTTTGCTTGAAATTGAACGGCCTACCCAGCTTATATAGCCTATGCTTAAATTAAATTTGAAGTTAGTAAGGATGTTGTTGAAAAAATTTCACAACACTTGAAGATCAAAGTATTCAACCAGTGTGTGCCGGTTTTCACTTATGGTATGGAGACAACGACCTTGACCGAAAAGTCTGCTGAGAAACTTCGGGTTGCACAAAGGGCAATGGAGAGGCTAATGCTTGACATAACTCTGATGCATCGGAAAAGAAAGGAGTGGATCAGGCAAAAGACGAAAGTCGTAAATGTGGTGGAGGAGGTTGGGCGCCGGAATAATGTCTGCCACAGCGGAGCGTGCAAAAATATCTAACAAGTCCTATCCGCCCTAGAAATAGAGTCGTATATTGTATCAGATATTGATACAGTGACTGCACCTTTTATTACAAGTCCGTGTCAGCAACATCGGGAGTAGGAAAATCGTTAAGGCTGGATTTAATATTATTTATTCTTGCTTAATATAAGTACTTACGCACGCACGCGTACATCTTTACCTACCAACATACACCTTAATAATCCCCATGTTTACAACTGAAATTCCTCCGCCGAGTCTCTTCAGCAGCGTTATTCCCGGTTGTTTAAACATTTATCCCTCACGCTAATATTGCCGTGAGCCTTTAACTTCCGACTTCATTGTTAATAAAAAGTTCACACCAGAAATATCTGATGCTATTAATGAGCTCCTGATACATATTTCGACGCAGTTCATCATTATCAGCCTATAACACTCCATTGCTGATATAGACTTCCCCCAATGAGCGCCATTGCGCCCTGTTCTTGCAATTACATGCATCGTTCATTAATGTATATCCATGATCATGATGCATGATCACGGTAGACTTGGGCTTCAAAACGGATAATAATTGAAGAGCGTTCGAACCCACACCTCCTGTGGCTAGGCTATACGCGCCCAAGGTTTCCTATGAACTGGTCTACAGGGAAAAAATATTTTTTGGTATTATTTTTGGTCGCATGATTTTGGGTTGCTGTGATATATGTCACTGGAATTTAAAATTCAATTACATAAAATCGTCGCAAAGTCCCAAATACTTTCCTTACACTAATGCATCGTATAAATTACTACACCCATTTATAGCCCTAATAAACTTCTAGCAAGTGAGCATACTTGGAACTCATGTCGCTGTACTGAATCACCTGTTCATATATTTTCGAACGTTAAAGCTATAATAAAACTTTATCGACATCGTGGTTTCGTGTCATGCAGTTAGGTCCGTTGAATCAGTTGGCCAGCGCAACGCATCGCGATTTGAATTTCGAATGCATTCTAAATTCGTCTGTTCATTCAATGTCCGAACGATCCCGAGGCGTGAGTCACGAAGGCACGCTGGAACAACTTTTGTTTAAACTAAATAATGTGGGTTAAGGCCAAACTCACGCAAAAAATTCTGGACTCAATTATTTTTGCGTCAAATTTGTTTGAAAATATTCAAGTGGTAATGAGAAGCTTACGAGCTAGACGCATATAATTCCACTCGGAAAATTAACAAAGAACTGTCGATCTCTTTTTTCGTTGTAGCACGAAATTGACCATTAGTAGGTATAGGTATGTTTGCAGCGGTCGTTAACTGAATGGTGGTAGATAGCCAAATTAGAAAAAAGAATAGAGCATTATCGTAACGAGTGATTATATTAGGGATAACGAACGATCGTCGTACGCGTTGAACCTTATGTCGAATATGTAGATACGGAATCTTTCAAATAATCGTAGTTACGATAAAAATCTTGTAAACCACAAAGGTGAACTTCAAAAGCTTTCACTGAGACACCTACGTCTTCCGCTTTCGGTTATTCTTGTTATCATATTATTAGGCAGGAATCCAGGTGTACTCGTAATTAGGTCGGTCGTTGACAGACGCGCACGTCGTCGCGACGACAGGTGTACCATGTTCATTAATTTACAGCGAATTTCACTTTTGTCCAGTATTATTAGTAGCCATGCATGACGCCATCTTGAATATTCAAATAAGGAACGCCTCTCGGAACGCAGGATCACGATTCCGAATGACGTCACTTTTTCTCAAGTGCTGCTGGCTGGATGGATGCCTTGCAGACGAATGACGTCAGCGCAAATTAAAAATGAAACGAAATATTTACATTTCGAACGCGCATTTTCACGTTTCACTGGTTATTGATACGTTTATTCGAATTGAAATACGTAGATTGATCGCAGATACGACGGGTGGCATATTTGTAGACTTGTATTGCGATGAAAATACGGCTTACATTTCGGTAATAAAATCGTAATACATATTTCAGTTATCTCGTTGCGGTTAGCCGCTTCGATGACCGTTGAAATTGTACCAGCTTAAGTTTTTGTTTGTCAACTTTTTTTATGATATTAGAAATAGTTTTCCTTGGAATTATCCTTATTCGGTAAAATACCGTCGTCAGTGGTTAGATTTATTTTGCGACGACGTAGCTAAAGACCGACATTGACATTGACAGTGATGACTAACCTTTGCTATTGATTATTCCCGTTTATATTTATCTTTAAATACATCTAGTCTTGTAAATACGGCAAAAAAGCTGTTACAAATGAGTTCAGCGTTCAATCTCTATTTGTATCTACAAACATAGGTCAGACAGCTCATTAGGGAAGTGACTATCGACGTTACAGAGAGCGAACATTAAATGGATTTAAATGAATCGATTTAGACTTGAGAAGAAAAATAACCTATTTAGATGGAGTTAGGTATAGTATAGGCAATCCTATCTAAAATACGATGATTGTTTGCAAATGTAATTTCAGACTGGATTTTTCAATACAAAAGAACAACCTCAATCACAATACAAGTGATATTACGTTACTTGTATTGTGCCTCATAGTCATACTTGTTAGAGACAAATGCTGCACTTCGTGAAAGAAGCAAGCCGCTTTGCACAGTGATAGTACAGACTAAATTGAGTGATTTGACTCGCAGCAGCGGAAGTTCACCCTAGGAACAGAGATGGCGCCACTACTTCTTTTAAAAAATATTTCAAAAAAAATTCTACAAGCTAAAGTAATAAAACCAATTTCAATGTTTAATATCGCAAATGAAAGCCCTAATTAACATACTTTACTTATAAAAAAATACAAAAAAATATTACATAAAATTTTGTCAAAAAACGCCATCTTAAAGTTTTTTTTTCTTACCTGATTTGTAAGTTTTTACTTGATTGCAAAAAAACTGTATGCAACATAATGGTTTTAATGCATGTACATATTACTGGAGTACATAACGAGTAATTTTAAAAAAAATCCGACACCGATACCTATCATAATTAACGAAATATGACAGTTTTAAATGTGAGCACAAAATTTCTTTGAAAAATATCAAAATTCTACAAGCTAAAGTAATAGACCGATTTCAATGTTTAATATCTCAAATTAAAGCTCATAACATTCATCATTTACAAAAAAAATATAAAAAAATATTTACGGAAAACTTTTGGGCAAAAAACACCAAATCTCAAGTTTTTTTTTCTTACCTGATTGGTAGTTTTTATTTGATTGCTTAAAAAAACTGTATGCAACATGAATGGTTTAATGCATATACATACTGAGTACAAATAATAAGTATTTAAAAAAAATTTGACACCGATACCTATCATATTTCACGAAATAATGAAAGTTAAATTGAGCACAATTTCTTTAAAAAAATTCAATAAATTCTAATAAGCTAAACTAATAAACCGATTTAAATGTTTAATATCTCAAATTAAAGCTCATAAAATTCTTAATGTAGAAAAATATTTAAAAAAATATTTACTGAAAACTTTTGGCAAAAAACGCCATCTTAAGTTTTTATTCTTACCTGATTGGTAGTTTTTACTTGATGCTTAAAAACATTGTATGGTTGTATGCAACATGAATGGTTTAATGCATACTTATATATATTTCTGAGTAAATAACAAGTATTATAAAAAAAACCGACACCGATACCCTTCATACTTCACGAAATATTTAAGTTTAATTGTGCACGCTTTTCTTACAAATAAATTTCAATTTTAAGTGAAACTAGTACTCTGATTATAATGTTTAATGTTAAATGAAAAGAAGAACGAAATTACCTAAATTATTAAAAAAAACTTTTTTTCTGGTGTTACGAAAAAATATAATTACTTTAAAATTATTAATTATTAAGACAATAAATAAAAACTATACCGTTTTCCGGCATAGTTGGTTTCTTAGATGTAATATATATTGCTTAGTAGTTGGCGAATTTATTTAAAAATTAGCTTTTTTAATGTGATAGGTAGGGCTACAGCTTATAGATATGTCACATTTTGAAATAAAAGAC
>NC_133478.1:0-34426 GCF_025370935.1 Choristoneura fumiferana | reverse complement strand
AAGTCCAAAGTGGTTTTATTTTACACTGAAAGTCGCGAAGTGACACGGAGACAGGATTGAAATAATATTTCCATCGGGGGCGGACGCGGCGGCCATTTGTCCTGCTTACGGCGACGTGCCGCCGGAGCCGGAAGCCGGAGCCGCCCGTCCGGAGCGGCGTAGGCTGCTGGAATAATAGATTTTTTTTTAATAGTTTTTAAAAAAAAACTTTAATGTTTTCTTATATTATTGAGATATTGAACTTTGAAGTGACAAAGTTGGGGATTTCCAACGTTTTGTTGGTTAGGTTATTAAAGTATACAGTCTGCTCCTACCATTAATATCTACCGCAATGGGGCATGCAAAAATATCTGACACGTCCTACTCTAGTAGGAGATAAAGTCGTATCAGATATATTAATGCACGCTTTGCTGTGTCGAATATTGATGCTGGTGACTGTTCTTACTAAAAATTCAAAAAAAAAACGAATTACCTACTTATTATTCTTTTTAGTTTCTGAACGAATGTCGTTCAGTTCTACGAGTACGGTCTATGTTTTTGCCGCTGTTAAAATCCCCACCCGGTATAAGAGTTTTCTAAAAACTAAACGTATTTTTCGGATTCACCGGACGCGATTCAAACCCGCACCTCCTACAGCTTAATCCCACCCGTTAATTGGCGTATCATCATCCCTATTGCTAAATGAATTTGCTTTAAAGTTAAGGCAATGTAAAAATCCGTAAAATATGAAAAGCGCGAGCACCGTGCAGGCTTCCGTGCCCCGGAAACGGCAGCGCCGCAGCCGGCGCCGGCGACGAGCCCGGCACAGCTGCTGGCTTCAACACGAGCGTCTGTACGAGCAAGATGACGTTTGCCATTTCATGGTTCGACTATTTTGGTACCTAACCATTTTCTTTCTTATACATCTCTTTTTCCTTGTTTCTCGGAAGATTGTTCATAAATTGAGATAGCGTATTTATTACTCAAGTTATTGTAGATCGGATCGATTTTGTGTTTACAAAATCCGGCCAAGAGCGTGTCGGACACGCCCAAAGTAGGGTTCCATTACGAAAAAAATAGGTAATATTTTTTCTAATGATTTCGTGTTTTATACGGAATCTTCCAAGTTTAGGTATATTTTATACCTTAGGCTGCTATTTACTCTTAAACTACTTAATTCTCAAGAAAACTTAGCTGTTATAATTTTTCTCGAAAGTTTGATATAATGACTACCATTCTATTTTTTAAAATTTTCAAATTTTAAAGAAAATTTGCACTTTTTAGTTGAATATTTTGCAAACAAATCTTTGAATCGAAAAATCGTGTTAGCAGCCCCCTAATGATTTTCAAAGACCTATCCAACGATACCCCACACTACAAGGTAGAGTGAGAAAAAAAAACACCCCCGCTTTACGTCTATGGGAGGTATTCTAAAAAAAATTTTTTTTTTATTTTTTTATTGTACTGTTTTGTTGGCATAGTTTACATACACAATTATATTCGTGCAAAATTACAGCTTTCTAGTATTGATAGTTTCTGAGCAAAACCGCGGACGGACAGACTATAAGGGTTCCGTTTTTGCCATTTTGGCTACGGAACCCTTAAAAACCCTCTGCGATATCTTAGTCAAGAAGGAGTGCCTCTAAAATTACTATTGATAAACACATGCATTTACAACTTTCACTCCAGCAACAAGTCAAAATAAAGCAGTATTTGCAATCGAATTGTCAATACTCATCCCGGCGAATCAATACTGGATTAGAGGCTGGAAATGTCACCGTATTTCTGCTGGAGACTTCCCAAGTTCCCGGGCGGGGGTAAATTAGATATTCGCGCGTCGGCCGCGCCCCCTGGCCGACTCGATACAGTTTTATCTCAGCATTTGACGGGGTTAGGCGAGAAATTGAACTGTCTACCCTTTTTACAGCGACGTAACAAGATACTTTACATTCGGAAATCAGGACTTGGGGGATCTCTGAGTGTGTAGAATATATTACGTAATGAGTCCTTTAAAATGTTGGTAGTGGTGTGCTCCCGTAACAATTAGTTCTCACCGGGTTGCCTGTTACTTTCTCATAATAGTTATAATCATGCTCAACAACCGTTTACGTAACGTCAGTAATAACAAGTTACTCGAAAGCATACACGCTTCTCTCACTCTTCAAGTTGCTTACGAAAATGACTCCACGCTTCTAAATGTCGCGTTGTTTTGTTCGCCGTAATACTGCAGGGGGACTTTCCGGCATCGATCGTACCTACTTAGTCAGTAATACCGGGGTACAACAGTTAACTAGCGACGACGGGCTGTATCCTAACAAGGCGAATGAGTTCTGACAGCTGCTCCCTCGCAGCATCTGTTGTACTGTACCTAAAGACGATAGCCGGTACCTAATAGCTCGCACACCCCGCCAAGGGTTCATGTAAATTACGTACACACTCTACTAAGTGATTCTCAATAAATAGATTTAATCTCCACAGATTACTGCTAACGTAAGTGGAGGGTAGTGAATAAACAGAATTAGCTGAGCAAATTGCTTAAGTGCTTGATTCCAGCACAATTTATTGGCAATTACAGCGCACGTGTCGCATTTCCATTCCAATTTGTTAAGTGGTGACCGTCAGGCGACTCCGTTTCTGACTGAACTCCTTTGGCTACTCTGCCAATGTTTACAGTTGTCCGATTTATTTCTAGGGCAGTTACAAAAGAAGTGTATTCTAATTTACGACTGCCCATACATTTCAATCGCAGCTAGCGTGCGGTTTAAATGCAGTTTCGCTGACTCGGTGAAGCTCGGTTGAAAATGTATACGGGCAGCTACATTGCATGCGATCCGTCTATTATGGTCCTTAACGTTAAAGGGTCATTCTACTTTTTAGTGCAGGTTTTTGTGTCCCCAGAAGAAAGTATACAGCTTACAGAGCTGCTAGTAAAAATATGCCTACTAAAGTGCAAAGAAACTTTCCATGACAACCATTGTGCTGGTTAGGTAATTGCGATAGTGCTAGTTCTCCTAATTCAAATAATACATAGCTTTTATTTTGTTTACCAAAAGGGGTGAATCCCGGGGCTAGTCCAATCAAGGGAGACAGATGACAAATTCTGTATGAGAAAAAAACAATTTATCTTACTTGATTGGGATAGCCAGATGGAACAAACAGAGGCATGATTTACGATGAAGACGTCAAACTTTCTGGAGATACAGCTCGGAAAACACATTCTAGCTTTTTTGGAAAATGTCTCACATCAAAAGATGTCCCCGTCCTACATTCTTCCCACTGCTGGGCATAGCCTCTTGGTGCGGGTTGGGCACTTCACAAATACTATTAAACTTTTTCGCAGATATGATTTGCTCACCGAAAAGTTAACAGCAAATTTCAAATCAAATTTCCTACATAAAATTCGTAAAACTCATAGGTACCTAGGTGCAAGCCCGCATTAGAGCCCGCAGCCCTCTGCTTGGCTGGAGCCATAGGTCAAACCACTACGCTATGCCTTTTTTCAGCTAAAATAACAAAGAAATACTGGAATTTTACAAAAAGAGAGCTATGTTAGTCGGGTTGCGTGAACGTCAGTATGTCAGATGCCGTAACCGAATTACGGGGAGTGCGATCCATTACTTGGGGTCTGAGATGTGCGGAAGCGACGACGCAAGTCATATAGGCTGCGTTACCAGAGATACGCAAGGATGTGTTGCGAGAAATGTGTTTGTCAGGAATAAATAGAAGGGTTTCATTTACCTATCCTCACTCAGCGCATCTCTCATCTTTGACATTTAGAGACTATATACATCTCTGAATTAATTGGATTAGGAATTTTATTATTAACTCAGGGACTTTATCCATTCCCTTGCTATATAGTAATTTTATTATTAACTCGGGGACTTTATACATCGCATTGCTATAATTTATGACTGTATATTGTTAAGCTTATGGATTTTAAACTTGTATATTTTTAGTTTAATTTCTAGTCACAGGCTCGCGACGTCGAGCCGTCGAGCGACGTAGAGCTTATGGGAACGGAAGCAATACCATGCCTTTGGTACCGCTCTGCTTTCAGAGCATGACATGAGTGTGTGTGATCTAACTTTGGGGGCGGCAGACGTGAGCTTGCCTTCGAAATGCAAAATCTTAATGGTTACTTTTTTTTTATTATTTATGACGGTGGAAGCATTCTACACTTCCACTGAACGCAGATATAGTTAGTGTTTAGTTTTGTAACTAAGGGGCCCCATACGTCTTATTATTATTATTATTTTTGTATTTTTTTCTTTAATTGTATACTGTAGTTTTAAGTTTGTTTGTTTGTTTATACTCTTTATCATACAAAAGGAAAAACAAAAAGGTTACATGAAAAAACAAGTATTTTATTTGTAATTATTTTATTATGAAAAAATGACTTTCTGCCAAGTTTCTTGCTACGCATTCTCCTTGGCAATGATGGTGTTTCCGAAAGCGCTGGTAGTTTAAAAAATGACGTGTAAAGGTGCCCATTGCGGCCTATTTACTGAATAAATGATTTGAATTTGAATTTGAATTCTAGTGGAAACAACTCGAAGCGAGGATAGGTAAATGACACGTTTCTATTGGTTAATGACAAAAACATCCTTCGCTACGCATCCTCGCATATCTTTGGTGGAGAGGAGACGCAGCTAAGCATACTTTGCAGAAATTACGCGAACGCTTAACCCTATTGACTATTGTAGTTAATGTTATGAGATTCGTATGTTAATGTTTTTACACTTCACTACCTTGTCGCTGTCACTTCATGTTTGAGCTTTCGTAATAAAATTGCCAAAAGGCGTACAGCAAGGTACTTTTTTTAGGGTTCCGTAGCCAAAATGCCAAACTGTCCGTCCGCGGCTTTGCTCAGGGACTATCAATGGTAGAAAGCTGGAATTTAGCTCGAATATATAAGTATGTAAAGTATGCCGACAAAATGGTACAATAAAAATGAAAAAAAAAATTTTTACAGTTCCTCCCATAGATAGACGTAAAGTGGGGGTGATTTTTTTTCTCAACCAACCACATGTGGACTATCGTTGGATAGGTCTTTCAAAACCATTACAGGCTTGCTAAAACGATTTTTCGATTCAGTGATTTGTTTGAAAAATATTCAACTTTAAAGTGCATATTTTCATTAAAATCGAGCGTTCCCATCTAAAATCTAAACCAGTGGTCGGAAAAATTGAAAAAAAAAACAGGATTAGTAGTTTAAGAGTAAATAGCAGCCTAAGGTATAAAATACCAAAATTTGGAATATTCCGTACAAAATACGAAATCCTTAGAAAAATATTAGTACTTACTTAATTTTTTCGTAATGGCTACGGAACCCTATTTCGGGCGTGTCCGACACGCTCTTGGCCGGTTTTTTTTATATACAAGAGGGACAAAACAACCATGCAAGTCCCCTGATGCAAGTGCGGCCTTTTCAGAGATTGATGAGCTCGTGTTTATCAAGATCCCCAAGTTGTATCGCTCCGAGAATGCTGAGGAAGTCGGTTCCATATTTTTGCCGTGCGTGGGACAAGTTCCGCTTAAAGCGGACGGCGTTAGAATGCCAACCGTCAAGGTGGTGAGGATGAAATAATATAACCTAACCAACTTAGAAAAATTGAAAAGTTTCATCTACATAGGTAGGTCAAAACCTGTTTATGACATTTGACCTTGAATAACTTACGACGCGGACACGAGATTGAATGTGACTTTTGAGACAACATTTAGGACGCCATAACGAAGCTGCACGGAAAATAAGGATGTCTTAGATTAAGACAATATACCCTTGGTCAAGGCAATAATATTTCGTATTGGATGAAGAGAAATATTGTGCTGGGTTAAAACTATAATCATACTTAAAGAAAATAATAAAATTACTTGGATTTATTCAACAATATTCCTGAGACTATGAATATTCTTGGTCAAAGAATTCCTTTTTTTCCGTGTATATACGAGTTTCCAGCTAATTATCTCTCATTCCAATTCCAAAGTGAATCTCCTTATATGACTACATTAATTACCTCTCAAGCAGAGGATCGTGAGTTCAAACACTTGCTTTCATCTCTGAGAGTGAAGAAAACATCGCGAGGGAAACTTACACTAATCTAGAAAGTAATTCAATGGTGTGAAGTTCCCGATCTACAGTGGGCCTGCCTGGGAACTATAGCCCAAACCCTCTAACTCTATGAGGGCTGTGCCCAGCAGTGGAATCTGGGTGGATTGATGCCTATCGATTTTATCGCGTTGATAAATACGTTACTTAATTTATTGAATCAGGCGTTACTTTGCGGAGGTCCATATCAATGAACTAAGAGAATTTCTTTGCTCACCCGCAACAACACAACACACAACATCTGGCAGCATGGTGTACGGTTGTGTTGCTCTGACGATGATTTTTGGTTGAGTTTGAAACGCGTCAGCGTAGCGTGGTGGTGGTGGTGATAGATGGGTTTGTGTGATTTGTGTGTGTTTTTACAGTGTGGTGGTGGAGGAACTGCATGAACACGCATATCTTGCATAAGCTTAGCTATCATATGGTCGCGGGTAAGCAAATAAATTATTTTATTTCATTTATAAATACGTTAGTTCGGCTATAATTTCTAAGTATTTTTTACGTTATAATGCGACTGTATTCAAAACCCCGTACACAATTTACAAAGAAAAATTACTCCCCAAAACCCGTTACGATTTCCACAAACATTTCCCGTTCCAGCAAAAAATGGCTCCCGTTACCGAACTTCCAAGAGACCGTCCACGCGAGGGTCAGAAATGGGCTTATTACAATGAGGGTAAATCAATTTCATTTTTTCAAGATTGAGTGAAAAGGGTCCGAATAGAGATGATGGAATGATATCAGACGTAATTTATCTGCGGTACGCATCTCATGTATAAATTGTGTGCGCTACATTAAGCGCCGGCGCCGATCGCAGCGGGCTGCGGGCTGCGGGGCGTCAGTGGCAGGTTATTGAAGTGAGCGACTTGGTTTCAAGTGTGTATTGTGGTCCAAAAAGCCGTGGAGGTCTATTTGACCTATGGTCTCTCAAGCATAGGGTCGTGTATTCAAGCCTAGGTTCGCTCGTCTGAGTGTTTCGAAATTCATAACCCTAATAGTTTCGCCATGTCTGTCTGTCTGTCTGTCTGTCTGTCCATCCGCGGCTTTGCTCAGGGACTATGAATGCTAGAAAGCTGTAATTTTGCACGGATATATATATCAAGTATGCCGACAAAATGGTACAATAAAAAATTATAAAAAAAAATTTTTTAGGGTACCTCCCATAGACGTAAAGTTAAAGTGAAAATTTTCATTAAAATCGAGCGTCCTCCCCCCTCTAAAATCTAAACCCGGGGTGGAAAAATTTGTAAAAATTCAGAATGGTAGTAAGTATAAACTTTCAAGAAAAACTATAACTGCTAAGTTTGCTTGAATTATCAGTAATTTAAGAGTAAAAAATTTACCAAAACTTGGAAGGTTCCGTATAAAATGCGAAATCCTTAGAAAAATATTACAGATTTTTTTCGTAATGGCTACGGAACCCTATTTTGGGCGTGTCCGACACGCTCTTGGCCGGTTTTTTAATAATTTTTGGATGTATGCAAGGAGCACATACGCCAAAAACTGGAGGCACTGGAAATGGTGTTTTACCGTCGTATGTTACGCGTAGCTGGGTCGATAGAGTCACGAATGACGAGGTACTCCGGTGAAACTCCTGTTGATCATCAAGAGAAGAAAGTTAGCCTATCTAGGACATGTATTAAGGCATGAGCGTTATCATTTACTCCGGACAATAATGATGGGAAAAATTGAAGGGAAAAGACGTGTCGGAAGAAGAAAGAAATTGTAGCTCCGTAACATCAGAGAGTGGACCGGTATCGCCAGTGAGGAAGAACTATTTTCCCTGGCGAGAGATAAGGAGAGATATGCGGAGCTGACAGCCAACCTCCAGTAGTGGAGAGGCACCGCAGGAAGAAGATGCAAGCAAGTCTTAATAAATTCTTGATTTTTTTCAAGAGTGTTAAGTTGAACTTACTCAGCCAATAGCTACTATATTTGGGATCCATATAACGTGTGGACAAACAGTAATGGGAGTGCATCGATAGACTCGATAGTTGTTGTTTCTTTAAAAAAATATGGCTCTGTCTGGTTATCGGAGGACAATTTTGCCAGTGTCTAGTAGTTTTTGCCGTTGTACGGTAAAAAAAATCTAGAAAACGAAAATCGACTCGATAGTTCAAATTTGCATCACATGACGTGATTCTTGTCTCGATGACGCAATGTCAGTGTAACCTCCACTACAGTGGTGTAATTCTTTCCTACACTTTACTACGTATGGGTCACCTGCACCAATATCTGACACAACAATAGCGTGCATAAATATCTGATACGACTCTATTTCTAGGGCGGAAGGACGTATCAGATATTTTTGCACGCTCCGCTGTCTCAGATATTACTGCAGGCGGCTGTAGCTACGTTTGAAACGAGAAATAACCACAATGAAACTCACCAACTTTATTGTTGGAGGAAACAATAAAATTATAAAAGGTCGAATTCTGAACGTGTAATAAACAAGTCACAAAATGAAAACAGGCCGGTGCTGCCCGCTACGTGATCGAAATAGGAATATTTTCAGGGAATCAAACAATGGTGGGAATTAGAACCCGCCGCGGCGCGCGCGCACGTGCCTCGTGAGCCCCGCCCCGTCACCCCCTCGCCCCAATGGACATTGGGGCAATCCCCAATGACAATCTCTAATAATTATAGTGAAAGTAATGTTATCCATCTATCTGTACTTTAATATAACTATGATAAAAGTGTTTTAGGGCCAGTACAGACGTACAGCATTCCAACTACATTTTGTCATTGCAGTTCCGTTGCAGTCGGCACAACTGCACGCTGACTGTGATAAAAATGTACGAGCAGTCGGCAATTGCGGTTACGTTGCAGTTGGAATGTAGTCCGTCTGTCTGTACCTACTGGCCCTATTTTATTTCTAAGACATTTTTTGCTGACTGTACTTTTTGTTAGTTGTACATGTAGTGTCATCCTGTTTACTTGTCCATGTCAAATTTAAAGTCAATCTGAGCACTAAAAGTGGGTGCGGACACCGATTTGCAGACTTCGTCTGCGCGGATCTTTGTTATCGCGCGGTGGCGCCCTCTACCGGAATAAAAGGTATCCTTTGTTGATCCTTGGGGTTCAAACTACCAAATTTCATCAAAATCGGTTCAGTGGTTTCGACATGAAAGCGTAACAGACAGACAGACAGATTTACTTTTGCATTTATAATATTATAATACTTATATAATATAAAAATATAAAATATAAGATTATATAAAATATATAAATATAAAGTAGGGAAGCGAGGTGTCTTCAAGACACGCCTTTATCTGTCAAAAAAACAAGACTACCTACCTAGTATTCTAGAACTAGAACGCAGTTAAGTTCAACAGTCATGTGGTGACAGACAGTTACTTTCGCATTTAGAACATGAGTAAGCATGGATGAATATAAATATGCATGTGTAACCAAGTGACGACTGTATAGTTAGTACAAACATTCGCAGTGAACACAAGAACAACATTCGGGAGTTGTCCAGCACAAGGTCCAGAGCTCTCAGCGCGACCGATGACAGATGGCAGGCCGGAGAGGCGCGTAGGACCATTGAACAATAAACGTGGGCGGCGGGCACCTAATCCAGGAATTAGTATTCGAGAGGCGAGACCGCGGGAGTGCCTGACCGAGGTTACACTATTTTTGCTCCCGAGAGATGTTATACATTTACACTCTCGCTTAATATTTGACTTTGTGTGTCTCGTGGCACGTGGTAGAACTTAACTAACTTAACATTTTAAAGTTAAATTAATTTGAAACCCCTCCGAATTGTCATATTTCAAAGTCAGACATCTCAAAAATGGCTTAACTCATTTCAATGATTTATTGAATCTGGCGTTTTTTGCGGAGGTTGATATCAATTGGTTTCAAGTGTCCCATGATATTTATTTTATTTTATTTTTAATGAAAAATGGAGCTCTGGTTGAGATTGAAATGCGTCAGTGTAGTGTGGAGGTGGTGATGGATGGGTTTGTGTAATTTGTGTGTGTTCTTAAAGGTGAAACTGCATGAACGCACATTTCTTGCAGTGACGGGCTATCATAAGGTCATGGGTGAACAAAGTAATTATTTCAGTATAGCTAAAAAACTCATTTTTAACCGACGAAAAAAACGGAGGAGGTTCTCAAGTCAACGCGTATATTTTTCAAATAAAAAAACCGCATTGAAATCGGTTCATCAGTTTGAGAGCTACGATGCCACGACAGGACATGCAGACACTGGCGTCAAACTTATAAATAGCCCCCTTTTTACGCCAGGGGTTAAAAATAAGTTTCTGTTGACACTCTCGTGGTAGGGTCGCGTTTGATGAAGTCCTCTGTCTAGTGCCCAAAAAGTGCTCCCCAGGCTTCCTAACTTTCTCATCATTTGCTCGAGAGAGGCTATTGGAAGTCTAGAGCTTTCATTTTGTCTGTCGTGGCGCAGAGACGATCAAGATATAACACAGACGAACAGATTTGAAATTGACGACCGGATGGCCAAGTGGTTAGAGAACCTGACTACGAAGCTTGAGGTTCTGGATTCGATTCCCGGCCGGGGCAGATATTTCGATATTTGTTAGAATAATACGAATGTTTGTTCTCGGGTCTTGGATGTTCAATATGTATTTATCTATATAATTATGTTTATCCGTTGCCTAGTATCCATAGTACAAGCTTTGCTTAGTTTGGGACTAGGTCAATTGGTGTGATATTAGATATTTATTTAGTATATTTATTTAGTATATTAAGCGTATAGACTGTTAGCGTTATTTTATCTGACACTTAAAGTTAGTCCACTATTAGCGTATAGACTGTTAGCGTATCGCAAATTACCACTATATCCTACCTAAAAAATATACCTCGTTGAGTTTCTGCCGGATTCTTCTCACGGAGGTTTCTGAACCGGTAGTTTTTTTGACATTCATAAGTGCTTGTTATAGCCTAAATTGTATAAAGATATTTTGACTTTGACTTTGACTTTGATATCAGTGTGAAATTGGGACGAGTTCAATATTACGATACCAAGCACGTTCTGATTTATTCGGTGAATGTTGACTCTAGGAATACGGTATTTGACTATTTTGTATATGTTTTATAAATTAAAACTACACAATGCCTGTTATCGACTAGAAAAACAATTTTTAAGCTACCTTTACAAATAACAAAGTTATGAAGGTTTGAAATTCAAGATTAGACAGAGAAAGACATACTGTCATGTGACGTCACACGCTAGTACCAACCATACTTGCTGCGTAGAGAAAAGCGTTTGAGAAAGAGACAGGTATATAGATTTTTCAAAAAAATCACTATAAATCCAATTTTCAACCGATTCAAATTTTCTCCTCGCTAAACACTATCTGTTTATGTTAAGGAACAGAAAACGGCTCAAGCGATAGCAAACAATAGTACCTTGCGTCCAGTCAGGTGTAGGGTGTTGCCTTCAGGAATTTAGTACTTATCAGAGGCCTCCCACGTTGAGCGGCGCCGCTTGTCTTCAGGATGTAATGGTCTTTGTGGTACACCTTGTCCGTCAGTTTATACGTCACAAATTTGATTAACATATATCAAAAAAAATGTAGAAGGCAGACAGAACTTACAAGAACTCGGGAAAAATAGAAAAAAATTGGAAAGGTTTAGCACAACGTGCTAGGAGGTAGGTACTTCAGGAAGAGAGAGTAAAAAAGTCGATCTGAACTGAACTTTTTCTGAATGAATGGAACAAAATCAAGGGATGTACGAGTGAGTTACTGTATGAGAGATCTATATTTTAATAATAATATTAAGATATGGCAAAATCAGGAGTTGTCAAATACCGTATTGTGAGAAAATCCTGGGTTCTTAATTTTCATAATACTCCATGTATAATGAACGCTTCAGCTACATAATTAATGGCAGTATTACGTGATGTGGAGACTGCTAGTTTCTATTTCATTTAAGTACTCAGAGCACTCCTCAGTTCCTTTAATCTTTTATGCAAACGAAACATTTCATGAAACATGTAAACATACTCCACAGATTGTGGCTGCATCCCAATTAAAATGTTCTCTTTAAGCTACAGCCTCATAGCGCCCTTATTTATGTGCGGGCGTCGCTCAGCCCGCATTAGCGCTGAGTTATGCGGCCGTACCTGCGCGGCGCCGCGGCGGCTAACGGCCGGCCAGCGCTAATGTCCGCGGCTATTCATCCAACCCCTACTTCCAACCGTTATTTTAAACCGACATTGCAGGCATTCATCATTGATAAAGGCTCAAGGGTTTAATGGTTACGCCGCGCACTTCGATACGATAGCAGTTAAACCCGACACCTGAACTAGGCGCGTAAACCGGCCAGCTGTAATGATAAAATTAAATATTCAAATGAAACCGTCCTAGGGCCGCTGCCGTAACGTTTTACTCCATCCCATCGGCATTGAGTGTTATTATTAGTGCGTTAAAGTGCCGGCAAGAGGTGGCGATTCGGCCGCGTAATAAAAGCGCTTTTTACGCGAGGCCTCGCCGCGGCATTAAGTGTCCTAATACGCATCGCCGCGGCGTCTCGCGCTGTTACGAATGCCGCGCGGCACTAAACGCCGAATTTAAATTTGATCGCGCGTCGAGAGCGCGTACGGCGCGCTGTTTACGGCGCCGATGACGGCTAATTCGTGCCGACTCGAGCCGGCAATTTGTAGGTTTATACTTATTATTTACGACCGGAGGTGTTTGGGGCCGCTCTCGTTTTTATTGGAGATATTTTCCGAACGCGTAACGCGGCTGTTTGTATTGATGAATATCGTTTCGCGTTAACGGCTCTTCTCGGCTGGCTGAGTGGTCGCGTCTCGAGTGTCTCCTGTGTGCAACTGTGCCGTGATTCATAGGATCGCTCACTTTCAATCATTATCCTGACAAACTCAATATACGTATTATTAGACGGTGGTCACGTCACACGCGCGGCACGTGGTCGATAGACCATACTGATTGCCAAAAATACGCTAACGCACCCTAAACGCGTGACGGATGAGGCATCATGCGTCACAATTTGAACGCGTAATTTTCAAACCGGTACTTAAAATACTTATGATTTATAAAACAACGGTGTAAACAGTATAATACCCCTCTTTTTGCATCGGTGGTTAAAAACGTAACGCATGAGCTACATTACAGCGTTTACTACATCCGCGTATTTATTTATGAAATCAATGTGGATGGTACGCGATAAAAGCGTGACGCATGCGGGCACGTCACTGCGTTTACGCTGCTTCAGCGTAGTTTGAGATCTTTGAAGCTTGAACCTCAGGAGGGCATTGCATCAAAGCAATGCCAAAGTTTCAACCGAAAGAAGTATTAAAGAAAGTGTAGTATTTAAACGCACATCAAAAAAAGTCCTTTTTTTATTAAAAAAAAAACCGAATTCACATCAAAGTTAGTGATTGCACAGCAAAATACTCCACTCAAAATATTACGTAATAAACCGCAACTTATATTCGTGATTTTTATTATTGCACAGCTAATAATGACTAACGCACATCATACCTTGTAACTCCTTTTTATTTAAATCTAGCTTCTATTTTCATATAACGCACAGCAGTTTACATAAATGAAACAGCATTTTATTTGACATATCATCTTATTCTTTATTAAGTACAACATTATGTATACCTATCAATTTATTTTCAGTATTTTTATACTTTTTACATCAAGTAAATTACATAACCAGCACTAGTAGGGGCAAAATTATTTCCTAAATAAATAAGGTTCTGGCGTTTCGCCGGCCGCTGCTGCGGCGCGCTCGCTTCGCTCGCTCGGCTCGCGCGTTGTGGTCGCAATTGTACCTAACGCTCCTCCTCGCTCCGCTCGTCGTCGCACCTAATTTTCCGGTGCCGAATTGTCAATAAAAGTTATTTTGTTATGAGAATGAGTATCATCTACGCACGCTCTAATTAATTTGCTCTGGAGTCAGTATTTTTGCTGTGCAGCAGTCAGTATTTTTGATGTGATTGTACTTAGTATTTTTGTATATTGTAGATTGATGTATATTTTCAAATTATCTGCAGTACTAGCTCTGCTAAATTTTTTTTTTATTCTACTGGATGGAAAACGAGCAAGTGGGTCTCCTGATAGTAAGAGATCACCATGTAGTTTATTTGTATTGAAATAATATAATTGATGTACAAAAGTATTATAAATGATGAGAATAAATTGATAGGCCATTATTTATTTGATGTGCAATTCATAATTTCCCTTAAAGAAATAAATAAGTACAGATTTTGATATAATTGATCTCATGAAAAGAACGTTTACTCTTGGCCCTAGTTAAAAGAGTTCGATTTATATTAAAAGCCTTGGGCTGTTTTCCCTTCTTAATATTTTATCTTTGAGGAGAAACGAATGAATAGGCTCGATTTTTAGAATGTTTTTTATATATTTAGCAAACATTTTAAAGGACACATTGAATAAATCCTGGTACTTTAACCCGACGAAATAAAAGCCAGTCGAAATAAAAAAATCTCATTTAGAACAAACGCCCGCCACAAAACAACATACAAATAAAACGAGCCAAATACAGTTAAAAATACATTACTGTACGGAAAACGGATCAACAAAAAAAATCCCAAACTTTTCGTTTCGGCAACATAATTGAGTTTTTCTGAACATTAACTTTTGCATTAACGCGAATAAGTCATAAATAAATATAAATATATCGCGCGAGTCCCATTCAGCCGCGAGATTTATGTAAACCCTCGTTCAACGCAAATTTTCTGTAATTCGTATTTGAAAGGAGTTTTTGTCGGGCGAATTTATTTCTGGAGATGTTTTTCACTTGTGCGGGGCGGGATGGTTCGCGGCGCGTCTTCGGAGCGGCGCGGCCACGCAATACGCACTAGTTCATACAACTACAAAAGTTTCACTTTCTTACAAAAAGACGTTTTGGCGTAAGAATAGTGCCTAGGTACTTTATTTGTCGCTGTCTATCGCGTAAATTGTATTCATTCAAATGCGGCACGTGCAATGCTAGGGTCATCACAGAAATGGATACAGAAGTGCATACATACGAGTATTGATGTCGTTTGAATATAGTTGGTGAATTTGCATGTTTCTTTTCATCTCTCAAAAAAACTACAAATCACACGACAAAGCTTCAACAATAAAAAAATATTACAAATTATAACAAAAAAATTGAACCGACTACAAAAACCATGAAAATAATTTTCTACAAGTCTGAAGTCGGTGTCGCACGAGCCAGCAGATTTTATTATTCACTTTCTGTGTACCTACCTTTTATTTTTATGCATTATTAAATAATTCCATTTTGTTCATTTTATTGATTTATTTTGATTGATTTTAATGATTTTTATTTTTATATAAATTAAAAATTGTTAAAAAATATATGTAGAAAGTTTTTTGTTTGTGGCTGTTGACACCTGATTATCTTGGTTTTAGACGAAAGATTTTATTTTATGCACGAGCATAAAAAAACATTTTATCTACATGCATATAATAACTTCCCTATTATATGTTCAGAAACGACTATCAAATGGCCTTTATTAAGAAACCTGGTATCTGCGGGTGCATCTTAATGTTCACATTAAAGTACAGTGCATCTTAATGTTTACATTAAAGTATCGGTAATACTTTTTTTTAACAATGCATATCTGAACATATTATAGAAAACTTATGATATGCATGTAGATAAAGTTATGTATGCGGCTATACATTATTAGGCATTATGCACCAGCCACATAAATAACTATTATGTCACCTAGATACAGCATAAACACGAACTTTACGAGCATGAGAAGTGAAAAACTTTTTCTTCCTCTTTTTTTCAAAAAGTTAATTAGCATGTTGTTTCTATAAATGTAATGAGCCGTCTGTCGAAGTTAACGGAAATCAAGAAAATCACGGTGGATAATATGACTTCTTGTCTCAGATTCGACATTAAAACGTTAAGAATCCAACCAGTCGGGTTCTCTGTTCGCAGGATGTTTTCGCCACAAAGCGGAAAGCGCTACGGCTGGCTACGAGCGTTAGGGCGTAGCGTAGCAATGCGTAGCAGAGACTGTTGCCAGAGCTGACTCGGGCACTTTCTTTGCATCCATAACTCAAAGGTTCATAAGAACGAACTTTAAACTCTGTAAGTAAACTCAATTGTAAAGTTGGATAAGTTGTTATCGCGTCGCGCTGCGCAGCGAGCTATTTCCGAACCGGTGATAGGTTTCTCGTCGACAACTACTTTTAATAAACGCTAATGGAACAAGAAACTTCTCATTCTTAGTCAATCTTGCCCTTTTCATTGGATTCAATTCCCACCGCTCGGGCTCGCGGGGCGCGGCTCGGGCGCGGTGAGGCGTCTGGCTTCCTAAGTGTTTAAGAGATTCGCGAGGTATTTACATTTACGATTCACTCGCTGATATCTATTTCAACAGAATCCTTAACTGCGTTACGGGGAGCGGAGTATAATTTTCCATTAATTCCGTAAAAGTATCTAATGAAAACGCTAATTTCTCATTAAACTAACAACACGTAAAATGAACAGATAAAACACTTTACAGCACCATTTTGAGAGGTCCCCGGCGCCGCCCGGCGCGAAGGCGATATGATGGAGCGCGGGGCACCTAATCCATCGCGTGGGCTCAAGATAAATTGGTCAATAAAGGCGTCTAATTTAAGATGACTCCGGGAGTCCCTCGGCGGCGGCGGGCGCGCGGCGCGGCGCAGCTCTCGCGCCGCCGGCCGCCGTAATGCTGAGTAATGATTGGCATCATCTGTCAAAAGCTTGTTCAATATTGGATTCTCTCACTCGCTATTTCCTTCTTCATTATTCATACCAGCATCTGATGTTTGCTAGCATGTCCGCCGACGTTTCGAACTCGTTGCCGAGCAATACGTCCTTGATTTTACACTTCGTGACAGTATCCTCCGAGCTCCGCATCTGGCTGGGACTAACCTTATTGCTTATTACATTTGTTGCCCGTTCAATTACATAAAAGTGGAGATGTCCTTAGAACGGAGAAAAAACAGGAGCCCGCAAATCTCATTTTCGAGATATTAATAAATATTGCAAGTGCAAGATGCAATCCGTCTTATTGCGGCCACGGGCGAAGCGCGAGATGGAATAAATTTGCCTGAAGATAGCGGCGCGAGCGAGAGAGGTTATATTTGTTGCATTTAGAACTTCCAGCAGCAAGTGTTGCTTAAGTATCTGAGGATTAAACTGAGAAGTCACAGCACACGTCTGTTTTACATAAACATGTTAAAATAAAGGCCTTTCACACTGAAATGAGACGTTGAAAACGCGTTCCACCTGACTGCTTTGAGCTTATAGTTCCACATTAAGTTCCCTTGATTCATAACATACATAATTGTAGTTTCACTCAGCTTCGTCTAGCAATAATACTCTATTATTTACACAACACGCTACGTTTTGCTCACCTCCGCACACAAGGTGTTAATACCCATAGGGTCGCAAGCCGTGGGTGTTTGTTAGGGTGTGTCACTTAGTATGGTGATAAAAAAAATATTAGTTTTTTGACTTCTAATAGTTATCAAAAGTTGCTTATAGATCTGAAATGACAAAATATGTAAAAAAAAATACGTTTTTTATATACTTTTGGCTTGCTCAAATGAGTTTAAGTTTGTGAAAATTGCCGTTTTTATCTCCTAATTTAGGACACCCTCACAAAGTAATAGATCATTTTATAAAGCAACAAGTAACATCCTAGGATAGAAGATATTATAATTTACAAGAAAAAACATTTTTTTTTACATATTTTATTTAAAAAATACAAGAAAATTAAAAAAACATAACATTTTTGAATCATTACGGGCTTACTTAAAATCTTTTTTAGAATTAAATTTGGGCATGATTTTTCTTGAATTTATTTAGAAAAGATAAGCCTTCTCTAGCTTTGTTTCCAGCCACAGAACCAGCAGCTTCAGTCGTCAGCTTGACGCACCTCTCCACGGATTGCGTGTGACATGGGAACTTCGGGAAATCGATTAATTTCAAATTTCCCATGGAAACCATATCTTCAATTTCGCTTGTTTCTGTCAGCTGCAATAGCGGAGGCGGCGTTAATACCAGTTTTTTGTCCTGCCAGTCAATCATGTCGTAATAATGTTGGGATTCAAAGTTGATATTCGGTATGGTAAAAGACCTCACCACCTTGGTTCCTTTTGCAGCACGAGCTTTAAGTATTCTCCTACAAGCAAGTTCTCTTATATGCTTGTTATTGTCTGTTAACATGGACAAAAGCAAGTTTTCTGGGTGTGCAAAATACGCATTACGCTGTATTACTGGATAAATGACCTTTTTAATGTCTTGGGGAAGATCTCTTGTGCTCGCGATGAGAAACCATAAATTCCTAGCGCCATCCTTACATGAGCTATTGATTTTGATTTGAAACCAAGAAGGGCTGTAACTTTTACAAATATACTTTGCAAGCGAAACTAATGCAGCACTTGGACGCTTTGTTGAAACGTACAGACGCAGTATTCTGTTAGCAGTCGTAAGCCATCGGGCGTGTGACATTTTTCCCGGGTTGCGTTTAGCTAAATCAGGACTTACGACTCCAGTTGACACAGCTACGCACATATCATACAAGTATTGTTGATCTGTACTTAACTTAACATTTGAAAGTATAGGTAATTGTACAGAAATAGGTTCGAATTGCGTTACTGGCCTGTTTTCACAAGCTGAGAGCATTTTTCCAATCGGCCCAGAAAAAGATTTTGGTCCGGTAGTTTGCCATCTAAATGGCCAATCAAATGACGCAATGGTAATTCGTTGGCATGTAATTGACACACAAGCCACTGTAAAGGACGAGAAGGCGTTTTTCTAATGCCACAATCACCACCGTTCTTCCTTCCAGTATTAACGTTTGTTCCGTCGCACCCTACTGCCATCAAAGAGTAATATTTATTTTCTTTCCAGCAAGATATAAACACATAGACTCCTCAATAGCCTTGGATGTTCCAGCGAGTGGAGTCACATGGCCGATATACTCCGAACCGGGTTCTTTGACTATAGTTATGTGTTCTTCGACTCGCACGCGACGATATAACTTTTTTCCGTCTTTGATGTAATGAAGAGTTTGATCTTTGCGTCCATCAAAAAACAAAGCTTCTAGAGACGTTACTTGTTGCTTTCGCATCAAAGTTTGTCTTCGCTTAATTCTTTCTCGTCTCAATTTGCTGTGGTCAATTATTATGGTGGAGGGCATGGCATTTGCACTATTATCTTGGACATCATTTAAAGTCGCCGACGCGATAGCAGCACCCGCTCTGTACGAAATTCCATAGCGATCACATATTTCGGCCAGCTTTTCTAATTTAGGTCGCGGGATCTTCCTCTTTCTTGACTCTTGTGAAGAAATTTGTAGTGTGATACTATCATTTCTTCATTCTGAGACAATTTTTCAGATTCTGAATCCGAAATCGCATGACATAACGGGTACATTACTGGAAGTTGACGGTTGTGAATTTGCAGACACGGATTTGTTTTGCTTATGCAATCTTTTAATTCTTTCCTGTAGCTTTTTAGTTGTTTTTATATCAACTGACCCGATCACCATACTCCTCAAGCTTCTTGATCTTCCAGAAAAGTGCGTTCTTTAATCGGAACCGCTTTAAACTTGCCACATTTGCAGGTAGTGAAATCTTTACACTTACATGCTGCTATGTCAAAAAGAAGGGTTGATTTGACGAGAAAATCTTGCATCTTGCTTAAGTATGACTTTCCTTTGAATCCCTGTTAAAGTTTTTCAACAACTGCTTATATTGATTGCAAAAAGACATCATTATTGACCTGCCCTTGCTTCCGTAACAGTTGGAATTGAAGCAGTTTCCAGATTTCGATAACGGCTTGAATACTACTTCGCGTATGATAATTTTTAATTGAGGTTCTTGTTGATTGAACTGTTTTTTTTCATAACGCAGCCACTCACAATGTCTTAGCACATCATCAAATGTCGGAAGCACATTGTTTTTAATTTTTTCCGGGTGTTTGTCAAGAATACGCATTTTAGTTTTAACTCTAGTTTCTACGCCACTTTTCGACGACATTTTGATAAATGTAATAGCTAAAATGTAATTGAATTAACTTATTATATGTTGTTTAATACAAAAAATTGAAATATAAGCTAGTTTTATGAAGTAATATGTGTATTAATTACAAATACAACTCACGATTATATTTGCCGGTAATGACGTACAACAGCGTAATTGGGGTTAGGTGTAAAATAACAGATATGTGAAAATGTACTGTTTTTCTAGTTTATTTTAAGTGTTTAAGGTATTTGTATTATTTTAATGTAATTTACGTCCAGTTAGAGATAGTAGATAATTTTAAAAAAATGTCCTAATTACGTATATATTTTGCAATTTTAACTGAACTTCAAGGTCGATGAGCGAGCCAAAAGTACCAACTAAGGTGAAATCTTTAAATGCAAATGTTTAATATATTTGATGAGGCAACTTTTGAGAGGTATTATTCCTGAAATTTCACAATTCGAGAAAAATGACACACCCGTGTGTTTGTGTCAAACTTGTGTCGAAACGTTGAAGCATTTCGGGCACTACCGCCGCGACACGTGCCGCTGTTATGTGGCCACACTCTGCGAGCCGCCGTCTTAACCCGGTTATTATATAGGTACCGGGCCTACATCGGGCGCCGGTTGGGCCCAACGTGCGCCAAACCCGGCAGTTTCAACTTCGTTCATATCTTTGATGAACATTATACTAATCTGTTTCAAGTTTGACGCTGGTTTAAAATTTTCTTACAAGTACGGTCCTAGCCTTCTCCTTCTGAGAGGAGGCCGGTGCCCAGCAGTGGGACGTACGAGTAATATAGGCTGGGGTGAGGTGAGTCTGTCAGTTAGACCATCGAATAAAAGATTGACTTCAGAATTCTGGCGCCATCCCAGTAAAAACCTAGAGGCAGTCAACGTGTCACCCAGCACAAAGTCATCTTGCACACGTGATACTCGGGATTTCATTTCAGTTTCAATTCCTAAAACTTTATTTACTTTACTCATAATTAACATACTCGTAATTAACACTTTAGCTTGAGTATAGTTACACAGTAGAACAAATTGAATCATGTCCCAAGGTGGAACCTTTTTATAATCAATTTCACTATGATTTGCTTGACAAAATTATGAGATGTCAACATGCATTAGTAGCACAAAGGTTCCACTCTGGGTCGTGATTCAATTTGTTCGACTGGAGATTAAAATAAGTTGTATTGTGGTTTAAGTACCAAATTAAAATTGTATACTAAATATTAATTAATAAAGCTAAAGTTATTGTTCCCGTCATGTTGGTTACATTTTATTCTAGAAGAGCGGGATCTCCTATCACAGGTATATTCTTATACCGACTTGGAATTCTCTAACATTCTTGCATGTATCTGGATATTAAAATAAATACTTTTCCATTTTAATTTCATTTCATGACAAAAGACTCAGGCGCAGCATGAGGACTAAACACTTCAACCGCATTCATTAAAATAGAAGTTCCGACTTGTACTTTTTTTAGTACCTAAATACAGCGTCTTTACCTGGAGAGCGATCTCTCTATCGTGACCTGTGCCCGTGTACTCAACTCTCACTAAAATGCATAGGTACAGTAATTTTAATATCTGCCAAAAAAACTTAAATATTTAATTACATTGAACTGAAACAATTACTTTGCTCAACCGCGACCTTATGATAGCTACGTTTATGCAAGAAATGTGTGTTCATGCAGTTTCTCCACCTCCACACTGTAAGAACACACACATGAACCCATCTATCACCACCACCACACTACACTGACGCGTTTCGAACTCAATCAGAGCTCATCTTCCGAGCAACACAGCCGTTTAACATTCCAAGTCAAAGTCAAAGTACTTACCTATTAATCATTTTAGTCTGCGGCAGAATGTAGGAAACACCGCCAAGGTTGTCTCATTGTATTCCTATGTAATGTATAGCGTAAAGTCTAGAATATAACATACCTAAACTACCTACTTTTTATCCTTCATTTCCTTCGAGCTACCGCCGCCTATTGCTTACCTTGTAATTTTCTCTCTGTGTATCTGTTTTCTACATCGCTTACTGTACTGTATTGTATGTTACTTACTTCATTATAAGTAATGTACAAATCTAAATTGGGTCAAGATTCTCAAGCAAGATGTCCCAACGTAGCGAACATAACACTTGCCCCTCCGACAGCGGCAGAAGGTGGAATTAATGCGGAAGGTAGCGTCAGGCGACATCTGGTGCCGGGCCAGGGGGGAGGGGGTCCCATAGGGGACAAGCTTGACCCACCACTAACTAAAGTCAAATACGCTACTGTATACAATCCTATTATACTGTACTGATGCCTACTAATTGCATAGCGAAAGTAACTCTGTCTGTTACCACTTCACATTAAAACCATTGAACGGAGACGATTTAAATTAAAATAATAACAATTAAAAAATCGAACAGCTGACTGTCCTAAAAAAACCGGCCAAGCGCGAGTCGGACACGCGCATGAAGGGTTCTGTAGTACCATTATCTATACAATATTAGACATCAAAAAAACGGCAACAAAATCACGTTTGCTGTATGGTATGCCCCTTAAATATTTAGTATATTCTGTTTTCAGTATTTTTTGTTATAGCGGCCGCAGGTATACTTACACGTTCTGTGAAAATTTCAACTGTCTAACTATCACGGTTTTTGAGCTACTGCCTGGTGACAGACGGACGGACGGACGGACAGCAAAGTCTTAATAATTGTGTTTTACCCATTGGGTACGGAAGCCTAAAAACAAATCTAAATCTAAAACTCTGTTATGTAACTTAAGCTTCAGCAGTCGGGGCCCATTTTAAAATCATGACCAGATCAAAACTTTCCAGTAATGGTGAGGGTTCTCATTGATTCACGGTTATTCACATTAAACAATACTCGTATTCAAGATGCCTGCAACCGCACGGAAATATCAGGAACTCATTAAACGTTATCAAGGTTCACATCCCATAACAAAATGTATTATTATACTGAACGGCAAAAAATCTGGCCCTCAAATGTCTGCAGAATCGTAAATTTTGTAGGAAGGGTGGCCGCGGAGTATACTTCTGTTCATCTTAAGATCAGTCCTGCCCTGAACAGATGTATCCGTTTTAATTCGGCTCTGCTAGGGCACGTACCTAAACGTTCGGTTGTATTTCTCCTTGTTTATCGTTTTATCTCTCCAAATTAAGTTTGCGTATACTTCTAAAGTATGCTCTGTTTTTGGCGTCTGGGCCTTATCTACACGTTTGACATTATCTCGTAACTGCAGGTCTTTGTTCCTGGTATTAATTAAGTTAATTGAGCCGTCTCGCTGCCGGCACTGTGGCGCGCGGCCGCGGGCGCTGCGGCCCGGCACGCTGCACGGCTGCTCCACGACCAACAGCTAATCGTGTGCTGCCAGGAGATCTCTATGGAAACACATACTAACATTACAAGGTGACTTAAAATGAATTGAGAATATTTATGGACAATTTATGTCAATATCTTTCAGGATTTTTTGTAGTTGACATATTATGTTTCCATACATTGGGCTATGTTAACAGTGTAGGTATCGCGTTTAAAGCGTTAGTTAATTTTAAATAAAAAAAATCCGAGCTTAAAGTTTGCAGAGGGTTCAGGCAACGTACCCAAAACCACCTGCTGAAAACTCTGGATTGATTTCAAGACAACCACTTTACTTTTTTATGTAACCTTTTTGTTTTTCGTTTTTGTACAATAAAGAGTGTAAACAAACAAAAAAACAAACAACCTGTGGTAAAAAGGCTGTACATATATTGCGGCAATCACATTAAGCTGATCGGCGTAGCAACATGCGATGCCTGCAACAATGAAAAGACTACTATTTATATTCGGCCGTATTCAGCGAGTGACAGCTGCAGACGCCCTGATGTGGCCGCTGTTGAAGTAGCCGCTAAAGTGAAGCCGACGTATGCTTTACCGAAATAGCTGAATGAAGTAGTTTTATTGTTATTGCCTCATAAGAGCGTTCTTCACACTACAAAATTCAGTCACATCACAGCGAGCGTCCCGGCCGCGCAAGAACAAAATAATCAGTCGCCGCTCGCGCGCAGTCGAGGCCGGGAGAGGGGACTAAACAAGTGCATAATTTGTACAGTTTAGTGTTGATGAGGCCCATTTGTTAGCACGATTACGCGTACAGTGTAAACAGTGGTACATGGCCACGAGCGATGCGGTATACGCGTACAAAATTCGACGCTATATTTTGATCTCACGCAAAGTTTCAGAGTGCTGTCTTATCTACTAGTATATAATTCGTATATGATGTTTTCGTTTCTAACCAGGCAAGCTGGTTACGAGTATAGGTACCACCACTAAGATTTCACGGCTTTTTGCCCAAAACGAATACGCTTTACTAATATTTTCAATGATTACAATGGTGGAGCTGTTTATTCTAAATTTTTGCCGCAGGCTGACTTCGGAAGTCTCGAAGTCTTGGCAAGAGATATTCAACACATAACACTACTAGATTATACCTGCGGCTTTGCCCCGTAGTTTGCCGCAGGAAACCCACGTCCGGCCATACCTGGACGGCATAATCCGCCTATCCTGTGGAACTTTCGAAAATTGTTACTTATTGCACCTTTAAAATCCTCATATCTGTCAAATTTTAATTCTCTAGCTGCAGTGGTTTAGGTTGCGTGTTATCAGTCAGTTCAGTAATTCGTATCGTTAGTCTTTTACATATAATCCCTAAACTTAGCAAAAATCTAAGTCCTCTTATTCTGAGAGGAGACCAGTGCCAGGTACATAGGAAAAAGTATATAGACCGAGAAGATGATGACTCTTTTATGGGTACTTATAAACAATATACTAAGTACGCGTATTCCGATTGATATGTTTAACGTGTCCACGTCCTAAGGGCTTACTTGTCTTTATTCGTGAAATGTATTTCCCGCGCGCTGTCAGCGCGGCGCGATAAGCCGGTCGCGGACGTAGGCCGCTCGGCTCTCCATAAAGTATTCCCCCCACGGCTCCTCGTCAAACATCGTAAGTGGCCCTACTCGACACTACTCGTAGACTAAGAAGTGCAAAATTTGAACTTCGTGTCTTGCCGTCCCGCTGACGCTAATATTATTCAATACGAGAGTGAGAAAGACGGTACGATACGAACTCGATTTTCGAATTTCATAGTAGCCTCCCTGTTATCGCACCACGTCGCATCAGTTCGATGTGCGTGGCGAGCACGTGAGTAAAGAAACGCAACAGAGACTGAGGACTGAGGACTAAAGTAAGGATGAAACCCGCGAAGTATCTGACACACGTCTGAGGTTATTATTGCATCTTGACATTTCGACCACTTTCGAGTCGAGTCATTTTAGCAATTTAGTTGATAAGCCCCGGGTGTAATTATAATGTTGAGAGAACTAGGTAACTATTTAAAACAACATAAATAGACTAAGATTTCAGAGAACATACACTATTACCTACACCAGAACTGTCTTGGTAAGATTTTCACGGGGAGATTTTCGAACACAACATTCACCTCGTTTCATCATCATCATCATGTCAGCCGAAAGACGTCCACTGCTGGACATAGGCCTCCCCCAAGGCTCTCCATGTCAGACCAGCCTTGTGTTTTCCGCATCCACCGTGATCCCTAGCTTAACCAGGTCGTCGCTCCATCTTGTTGGAGGCCTACCGACAGCTCGTCTCCCGGTCCGCGGACGCCATTCGAGAACCTTCTGATCCCATCGGCCATCAGTCCTGTCAGTGTTGTAGGTACTAAAAATTACCAAGAACGTATATCATCATCATCCCATATACGTCCCACTGCTGGGCACATGCCTCTTCTCAGAACAAGAGGGCTTGGGCCATAGTTCCCATGCGGGCCCAGTGCGGATTGGGAACTTCGCACGCACCATTGAATCGCTTCGCAGGTTTGTGCAGGTTTCCTCACGATGTTTTCCTTCACCGCAAAGCTCGAGGTAAATTTCAAATGTAATTCCGCACATGAATTTCGAAATACTCAGAGGTGCGAGCGGGGGTTCGAACCCACGACCCTCTGCTTGAGAGGCGATAGGTCAAACCACTAGGCCACCACGGCTTATAACGCATATGCGCGGCTTAAGAACGTATAATGGTTTAATGAATCTTAGTGTCTGTTCAGATTCTTTACTCATGTCGTCGTGGCATGTCGCGCGACATCGCGCCACGTCGCGGCACGTCGCGCCATCTGCTCTCGGCGAGGCGCCTTGTGAGCACTGTTCACGTATTACACCAATTATACTACAAAGCCGTTATTACGCAATAAAGCACAAGTTCACTTGATTACATCCGTAATTGCTCGACGCACTTAATTGAGTATCGGCCAGTAATCGGGTTAGTAATAGTTAATAATTCACGAAATTGGACGGACACAAACATTGAGATTGATAATCTACGTAGCGGCACAGGCGGCGGCGAGCGAGGGCGCGGGGGCGGTGGCGGACGCGGGCGCGGGTGCGGGACGAGCCTTGCGGGCGATTATGTTAATAACAGCAATTTATTTGGCGTCTCGGGCACCACTGTCAATACAATCTTAATTTACGAGTAATTTCAGGAGATATTGTCGCCTTAGTAAATAGCTCGCGTAGGCGATCTCTGTTACATCGTGGCCCCCTGCGGGCCGCAAATGGAGGCATAATTTATTGGAATTTTGGGTGAACAAGCTTTAAATATAGCAAATAAAGTGATGACTGAAGTATTTGTTTGTATTGTCAAAGTCAAAATATCTTTCATTTAGGTATTGAAAACTGAAGTATTATAAAGTCCAATTCAGACCTAACAGCCACCTGCATCTGCCACAGCGTGCAAAAATATCTGACACGTACGTCCTGCCAGCCCTAGAAACAGAGTCGTATCAGATGGTCCCCTAATGTTTCGCAACTAACGTTTGGCAACCTGATTCCTTTTGCAACTTTTCAAATCGCAACTGTTTAATATTTGTGAAACTGTAAATATTTCAGAATTTTTATAAAATAGTACAGTTTTAGAGTTTGCGAAATGAATCAGGTTGACAAACGTTAGTTGCGAAATGAACGGATACCCGTATCAAACCCGTATCATATATTTATGCAATGCACGCTATGTTGTACCAGATTTTGGTGCTAGTGAGTGTAAAAGAATAATCGTACAAGTTGCATTACGTTTCGGCTCTTGATTGAAAACTTTTAACTCGTTCGCTTTACGACTTGGCAATGTAAAGCATCTTGTAAAACTTTTAAACGGAGCTTCGATTTTTTTTTTCAGACTGTAAGTACCTATGTCAAGTTGGTGTCGCGTGCCGCCGCCGGCCCGCTGCCGGGCCACGGGCCGCGGGCGCGCCGCCCGATACTTGTTGCACTCGATAACACTACGATGTTATCTCAAGGTGACGGTGATTAGTTTGTATCAATATTATGCTAAATCGACTACATATACTTAAAGGGCATTGCATCTAGCAAAATCATTGCAAAATTGTAGGTAACCATGCAATATGTCAGAATGTTATTATACACATATATATATTGTATGCTCAGCATAGCTTTGAGAATGAATTTGTGTTGAGTTTAAAACGCGTCAGCACCTTTTGTGTTATTTGTAATAGTGAGTCACCTTTTTAGGGTTCCGTAGTCAAAATGGCAAAAACGGAACCCTTATAGTTTCGCCATGTCTGTCTGTCCGTCCGTCCGTCCGCGGCTTTGCTCAGGGACTATCAATGCTAGAAAGCTGTAATTTTGCACGAATATAATAATATGTAAACTATGCCGACAAAATGGTACTTACAATAAAATAATAAAAATTATAGTACCTCCCATAGACATAAAGTGTGGGTGATTTTTTTTTCTCATTCAACCTTGTATAGTATGGGGTATCGTTGGATAGGTCTTTTAAAACCATTAAGGATATTGCTTTTCTCTAAAATCTAAACCGGTGGGTGGAATAATTTAAAAAACTTCAGGATGGTAGTAAGTAGGTACATATATCAAACTTACAAGGTAAAATATGACGGTTGACTTTTCTTGAGAATTATTAGATAGATTAAGAGTGCAGCCTAAGGTATAAAATATACCTAAACTTGGAATATTCCGTACAAAAAACGAAATCCTTAGAAAAAAAAATCTTAATGTTTTCGTAATGGCTACGGAACCCTATGTATGGCGTGTCCGACACACTCTTGACCGATTTTTTACTAGCTATCGAAATGACTGTTTAATGTGATTCCAAAATCACCAACACACTACTCCGTAGACCAATTACCAGATAGCAGCACGACATGCATACCAATGTTGCTAAGACCGTTGTTAGCGGTTAAACACGGCGTCTATTGTTGTTGTAATAAGGCGAGAGAGGGCGCTAATAGCGCTATATTTCAGCGGCGACAGTTAATTACCGTGCCGGGCCACGGCCGGCCGAGCCGCCGCACGGCGCCGAGTCGTGGCCTTTGTGCAGTAACAATCACTATTATCAACCGGACCTTATTCGTTATCCTAGCTATTGCTAAGATTTCCTAAATCTAAAAACTTGAAGTTGAGAAACTATTTCAAAGATTAAATATCTCAAAAACTGTCTTACCGATTTTGATGAAACTTAGCTAAAAAGCATCTCAATTAAACTAGCTTTCGTCTAAGAAAAGCCGTATTAAAATCGGTCTACCCATTTGGCAGCTACGATACTACAAACAACCAGTTTAGTTTAGGAGAAGGCTCTGCTAAAACTGGATATTCATCGTCCGATTTGCACCTGTCCGGTTTACCGGAGAAGCTCATGGCAAACGAACGTATTCGCCACCATTAAATCCGAAATACACAGAAGACAAGTACGGGTAGACCGCACTGCCTGCCTGAGAGGCCACAGGTCAATCTACTCAAATAATAATTTATAACAGTCAAAAAGCTATTTTTATCTCGTCGCTTTCATTACATTAAGCCGTAATCAGAGCGGCTCAATGAACCGACAAAGATCTCCGATCACAGCCGAGCACAAAGTGATTGAATAACATCAAGTGCGCGGTGCTCCGGACGCCGGCGCCGCCGCTAAATACTTCCATATTAATCTACCACTTGACCTTCCGAAAGGGATTCCTCTCGTAACACGCCGCGCCTTCTTTTTATTTTGAACGTGGAATTTTCAATTATGAGCAAACTTGGATCTTTTGACCCAGGGATCGCGGAATTTTTTACTGGCGCCGAAATCTTTTTTAACTAGACACCGAACCGAACCGTGATAATAGCAGCTATCTTATTATTCGCCGGGGCCGACGATTTGTTTTTTTGTTATGTTTCGGTTAACTTCAGCCCGCAGTTTTACCTCAACGGAAGACTAAAAAAGTGAAGTTTCCAAGAATCTTCTTAGTGCACCTTTATGATCCAGAAGTAGCTACGTCTGTCAAATTTCAAGCCCTATAGCTACAGTAGTTAAGATGCGTTGCGTCTCTATATGAGCCAATAAAGTTACACTTCATAAGTAGAGATAAACCTTATTTATTTCTATTACATCGCGAGACGATGGTTTAAGTTCTAAATGTATTTGTGAGATTTTTTAAACATATGTGGTGACATAGTGGTGCGGACGATGCGATAGGTATAAAGTAACTTCCTCGGAATCATTTCGATTCAGTGCTGTATAAAAACTGGAAATGTGCCCCAGCTGTTCATGTTACTTTATGCCGGAAGAAATCCGCAGAGGCCGAAGCCGAGCATTTTATGGCGAAGACGTCCTACCGCAGCGCAGCTAATAACTTCGCACGAAGCGCCGCGCCGCACCAATTCCATCAAGAAAAAAATAAGAGAAATGTTCACTGTAAGTCGTCTGAAACGAATCAAAAACTTTTTGGAAGCAAAAGTGACAGATCGCGATGACGGATGGCGCCGCGCGCGCCGCAAATTGCTTTTACTCCCCCCCCCCCCGCGCCGGTGATAATTAATGCCATTTTTAACTGAGTTTATTCTAAAATGTAAATTCAGCGTAGATTGCCGCGACCCGCGCCCGCGCCGAGCCTGTATTAATTGCGTTGTCAGATTTCACCGTTCACTTACTTTTCATGCTTCTGCAGAGAATTAAGAAGAAGAAAAACCAATTAGTATATTTTAAAAGATAATCGCCTGAATTAGCAAGCCAGATTTCCCTGAATCTTTTATTAAGAGGGCGCGATTCGAGCGATGGTTTTTTAATGTTGTAGCGCTACGGTTTTTAGAGGTCCATTCACGAATGGTGCTAATGAGACTATTTCTAAGGTTCCGTTGTCCACGTAGAAAAACCAACCTAATATTAATATCTACTAAATACTCGCAGGGTTGCTACCCCTCGGAACAGCCAATAAATCAAACTTCTAAGTCAATTAACGCAGTTCAAAAATTGAGTCTATCGACGCTTGTAGAAAAACCATAATTTCCAAGAAGAATGCGTTGTACATAAAGCCGGCCATACACGTTACAGTCCGCCACACAGGTTACATGTGCAGGTTTGCCTGCACAGGTCAGGTAGCGTATATATATATGGGGATGTAATGATCGGAAAAACTGCACAGGTCGGTCGGCATACACGCTCCGGCCGACCTGCGCAGGTAGACCTCTCCAGTTAACCGTAACGTGTATGGCCACCAAAAGAAACTTGGCAGTGTCGCACGAGGCCCTACAAGAAGCGTGTAGCAAATAGCGGTTTTGTACGATACGGTGATACGAAACCTTTGGTGTGCGAGTCCGACTCACCCTTAGCCGGTTCTTGATCCTCGGTTAACGTAATGCATGCGGCAACATTATCTTAGATTACGGGAGGGCTTCACGGTATCTTCTGTGTTGATTCTGCCAGTGGCGTGGAGTGAATAATTTTGATAATTAACAGGGAGAGTTAGAAATACGCGTTTGAGTTGGGTATGCCTTAACATGCATCACCTCGTAGTTAGAGAGCAAGTTACTAAATATTGCAAAGAAAGTTAAACTCTCATGTTTACAATTAATTTATTTACGTTAACACGTCTGTCTTTGGGTCACTTCATAAGTGATCTAATTTTCAACTCAATCGGTTTATTTGTTTTGGCGCAAATAGGCCGTGATAGACGGACAGACAGACAGATACGTGAGTTATTCCATAACGTCTCCATTTTTCCATTTGAGGTACGAAACCTTAAAATATAACCTAACCTAACCAACAAAAAATTGGAAAACCCCCGACTTTGTCGAAGACGGCTAAACCGATTCTCATAAAACATGTCTAAGAACCATCGCTAGAAAACCTGCTTTTAAAAAAATAACCGCTTTCAAATACTTTACTTTACTTTTATTTATGTAACGTTTTTGTTTTTCCTTTTTGTACAATAAAGAGTATAAACAAACAAACAAACAAATCGGTCGCGTTTAAGAGCTGCGGTACTACAGACAGACAGATACACAGATACACAGACACACACATAGCGGTCAAACTTATAACACCCCTCTTTTTGCGTCGGGGGCTAAAAACCCGGTGGTAATCGAGTGGTTAGGGCACCAGGCTACTGATCCTTACTAACTTTGCTCCAAAAACAAATGGTTAAAAATTCGGTTGTTGAAGTAGCATTTCATGAGCACAAAGATGTTTACAAATGTAGACGTCGGTACAGTTTCCTAAGCTGATATAATACCTTTATTTCCACCAGAGCGAAACTCGCTGTCTAAGCTGTGTGTCCCGTTACCGCTTCCAGCTTCGTGAATAGTAGCGCGGCGTTTGTACCCAACTTTAACCGTTTGTATTTTATAAATCTCAATCACTTACTGAATGTTTGAATTCAAACTCTATTTTGATTCGAACCACCGTGGGGAATCAATTGAATTATGTTTTTTTTAAAACTTTCGCGCCTTTCATTCATTATAATTACACCCGAGATTTAATTGTACGGTATCCTCGGTGCGCGAGTCCGACTCGCTTTTGTCTGACATTCTAACCAAACCAACAAAAAGTTCGAAAGCCCTCGACTTTGTCACTTTAAAGTTCAATATCTCAAAAACGGCTAAACCGATTTTGATGAAATATGTCTAACACGCAGGTCGAGTCGTGCGAGTAGAGCCAGGGGTTGTTCTATGTACAGTCCGCAGTTTAGGTGTTCAGCCGGCGCATCATCTTCATTGGGCGCGCGGCAGTGGGTTGCTCTACTTATTTCATTTTGCAACAATGACTTCGAAACGATATAATCCGTCTGAGTTATACTGTTGTGTTTACGGATGTACAATTAAAAAGAAGATAAAGGAATCGTAATTATAATTTCTCAACATTCCGAAACATGTTGCAAGGTCGTTCTCTTTACTTCTCTAATTTCCTAAGTCCCTGCCTAGTAATAGTTTCGTATGTTTGTAATTATCTACTGATAAAATTCTAAATTGGTCGGTCAGAAATATTTTAAGACATGGTTTCGTCAATACGGAAATCTGTATTAGGCAAAGGTAGTTTAGATTATCATTTTATAATTCACCTTAGGTATTAAAATCAAGATTTGTTTAATTTTATGCGTGTTAATTTTTTTGACATAAATGTAATTTTAATTTTTCTCGCCTGAAACACAGGATTATACTAGTTCAGGCATCCTGTGTAGTTACTTTCCTTTTAAGTCTACTAGATAAATTGTATTATTTTGTAAGAAAGTATTTTGAATAAAGATTTATTTATTTAAGTATTTATTTTATTGTCATGCTTTGTTGTTATATAGGTATGTTAAGGAATATTTACTTGTTTATTAAAGGTAGTTTATTGAGTTCATATTAATACCCACTGTTATCGTTATTCATCGGCGAGTGGGAACCCTGTGCTCTTGCCTCCAAACCGGTTTCGAGTCAACGATGCCCAACGGATTATGAATGCTCGTGTAATATGATAAGTTTCAATTTCGCGTGCAAGTCGTAAGAGTAGGTAACGATTTATACCTAAACTTGAGTTTGTTCGAGAGAGTTCCTTCTTTTTTTTTATTCGACTGGATGGCAAACGAGCAAGTGGGTCTCCTGATAGTAAGAGATCACCAGCGCCCATAAACATCTGCAACACCAGGGGTATTGCAGACGCGTTGCCAACCTAGAGGCCTAAGATAAGATACCTCACGTGCCCGTAATATCACCGGCTGTCTTACTCTCCACGCCGAAACACAACAGTGCAAGCACTGCTGCTTCACGACAGGATTAGCGAGCAAGATGGTGGTAGCAATCCGGGCGGACCTTTCACAAGGTCCTACCACCTGCAAACGCCTTCTGTACGGTACTATTACTTATTATGTGGTAGAGCGCCGGCGCGTCGCGTGCTCCTGTGAAGTAGAGCTATGAAATAGCCCGAAACATGTCGAGCTAAACTCGATTTAATTTTCAAGTAAAAATCGTAAATAGTAAATTATATTACATGATTAAACTACATCGCTTCAACTCGGCTTCAGTATCACTACCGTATTGTTTGGCGTGACTTCCAGGGCTCATCACAAACTAAACCTAAACTATTTGGATGCCGGCGGCCGGCGACCGCGGGGCGAGCGCGGGGAGGGGGTGGGGGTTAACCCGTGATTAGCGTAATGGCGCTACCCTATGATTTGAGACTTGACCTCCAATTAGCGCTGAGTGATTTACTAAGCATTGGTTAAACGTTTAGTTGACACGACACTAATAATTACGTTGTGCTTCACTTCTCATGCTCGTAAAGTTCGTATTTATGCTAGATCTAGCGGAAAAATGCTGTATGTATGCATAATAAAATCTTCGTCTAAGACCAAGGCAATCAGGTATAAGCACCCACAAACAAAGAAGTTTGTAATTTTTTTTTATAATATTTAATTTATATAAAACTAAAAATTAACCAAAACAATCGAAATAGATCAATAAAATTAAAATTTTATAATTATATACTAATGCATGAACAATTAAAGGTACATAGCAAGTGAACAATTGTTTCCACTGTTGCTATTTCATTTCCTCGCCATATCGAAGTGAAAAGTAGAGTGTAGAACTCGATCATTAAACCCATTTTCCCCTCGACGTGTCTATCCACCCTCGCCGCGTCTTATGCTCTTGTACAATCTACTATTATGTACGGTCATAAAAATGCCACCACTAGACAGTAAAAAGCTCTACACACGACACTAACAACCGGTCCAGCGACCACAGGTGTAACTTTGAAAAAAAGGCGAAGAAACAACTAAGTCTATTCTCACTTGGCATTTTTCAATTCTTTTCCCCAAAACTAGACCCACGCGACGCCAGGGCGCGCTACTAGTTGTTTATAAACCTTTCTCTTCAATCACTTTATCTATTGATGAGGACCGAGACTAGAAGATCTAAGCAGACAGACATAGATACACAGGCTGAAGGGACGAACTGCGAGAAGCGACTTTGTTTTACACTGTGTAAGGAAGATCGTATCATAATA
>NC_133477.1:21988781-22046848 GCF_025370935.1 Choristoneura fumiferana | reverse complement strand
ACTGGCAATAATAAATTGTGGGGAGCAAAGGCAATCAATGGTGAAGCAGAGTATTGGAGAAGGCTTAAGCCCAGTTTTGCCTGGCAAGAAAAATCGTGCTAGTTACATTCCATGGCACCGCTCGATTGACCACTACAAACTCGTTGGTTTTTTGTGCCCTCGCAATTGTAATGCAACTTGATTTTTCTTCTGCTAGAAATATCTAGTCTTGCCATTGATTATTATGATGAAACTTCTATCTATAGATGTTTTCGCAAACTATACTCCTTTCCGAATCACGTTGGTGGTTTCATAAGAAATCGGAATAAATTACAATAACAAAATAGGCCTGTTGTTCCGATGGGTCGTGAACTATGATAGAAAGTGGACAATGTCAGGCTTAGGTAACTAGTGGACTAGATTAGGCGTGGGGACTGGGGGCACAGGTTCGGTGAGTTCATAGTGTTTTTAAACAGCGGGAGGACCATTAGAATGTTTATAAGTCAAGAGTCTCTAAATACCACTAATATTTACTCGGTCTTCTTTACTCGTCTCGTAGGTCTGCTTCTTCTCTGTACGACTTGTAGTAATTAATAGTGAATGACACAAGACCCTTAGTTGTAACTCATCTGTAAAAAGATACCTATTGGAATAAACACTTTTTAATTTTTTTGGTGCCTTCAAATTGTGCTGGAATATTTCAACAGATGATTCATAACACCCCTGTAAATGTTTTTCGGGATTATAGGTAGGTTAGTTAGGCCTACGGTACGGATCTAAACTCGCATAATTTTTGAAATTCATAATGTTAATGTCATAATTGTGGTGATCTCTTACCATCAAGAGACCCGCTTGCTCGTTTGCTTTCCAGTCAAATAATAAAAATAAAAAAACCGCCGAAATCGTAAATTTTTCAATAGGAGCGCTCGGCTAAAGGACCGTGATACTCTAAACTTCGGGGTACTTCTGACCATGGATGCCATATAATGTGATCAGAACGATGAGTTAATTTCCTTTGCTCTCCACTCTCCATAGGTATATCGATAATCGATATTCATTTTAAAAATAAGAGACACGTTACTTCGTTTGACGCTTGACCTAATTGGAAAAGAATTATCACTAGCTACTAGTAGGAACAATGTTGAACTAACTTTAGCACTTGAGATTGACTGCATTGTAAGTTATTTTTTTGCTCAAACTTAAAATAATAATTGTGTGCTGGTATGAAATGAAACCCTTCGAGTGCGAATCACACGTACCTACCAATACCTACTACGAACGAAGTGCAAAATTCTAAATTCGTCTCTTGCCGTCCCGCTTACGCTTATGTTATTAAATACAAGAGTGAGAGGGACGGTACGATACGAACTTCGATTTTTAAATTTCGTAGTAGCCCTCAGATCTAATTTCGTGAAGCAAAATTTAGTAAAAGCATGTAAAAGTTAAAAAAAAAACCCAACGTTGCCTTTTTAAAGTTTAATTTCTTAAAAACGCACGGAAAAAAGGATGTCTTAGGTTAAGACAATATACTCTGGTCAAGACAATAATATTTCACAAATCCAGCTCTATACCGCTGAACGACCATATTGGTGACCCTTTACAGAACCTTTACAACTCGAAAACACGCGTTTTTCCAGAGATAGATATTACCAAGCTCGATTGATGTTTCGCTCCCGACAGCCCCCTCATGGCAATTCGACGAAACACTCTTAGTTGAAGCCATTTCCGAAATCTCCGATATAAATGAATATGCAAGTAAATACATTTTATCACTTTGTAACGCAACTGGACTGCGCTCAATGAAATTCTTTGATTTCTTATTCACCGGTCTATCACACGTGGTGATGTAATCTTGTTCTAATCATTTTATTTGAAATTAGAATGATTATACGATTAACAATATAGATCTTCAAAATCTGCATAAAAAAGCTCGTACCTCAAAATCGATACTTTTTCTGATTGATCTTTATGAGCATTATTTCAAGGGTCAATTTTTTGACGTTTTGTTTGAGTGAGATACGAGATTTTTTCAAAGTTAGCGGCAATATAATTTTACCTGGCGCTGTTGAAAGCTTTTACTACTACTAGGTTTATTTAACTTGTCGGTTAATTGGGTCAAATTTTGGAAGTCGAGTTTTATCAATTTCCAGGGTAGGATTGACTTGAATTTTTAAAAATTCATTTCATACTTTACAAAGTGAATAAACTTAATGATATGAAGACAGTAAATTTAATCAGACATTCTAAGGCATGCGATCAAAAGATCTATACCATTTTTTTTAACGTACCTACTTTCATACAAAAACTGTACGGTACCTACTAAACCTATTTACTTTACTCAGGGTACTTTCCGTTGAAATAGAAATATGAACTTTAGCTTTACATTGGTGCATTATCTTTTGTGTGATATTTATTTGCATGAAACTATAGAATACTCACAATATGCATATAAAAATGAAATATTAGCAAACATCGCTCGAACTAACAATATTCAAATACCCAAAGCAAGCTAAACTAATGACAGTTATTAAGCGAGACAATGATATGTGTCTCTTCGATCCAAACCTGTCCTATCCTATGGAGCAAGACAATTCATAAAGGCACAGTGGTGGGACCAAACACCCGGCCCCATTGACGTGGTTTTGTACTCTGTCTGATTACTCTCAAAGTGGCAAAAAGCTATGAGAATTCAATATTATCTGTTTACTTGAGATTGCAACAGTGTCGTTGAAGAAACTGCGTCAAGTCTGCGTGCCTTTTAAACCGCGTCATATAAACCTGGTGTGAGAAAAATGAAGTTAATTAACAGTGACTAAGTCAGGGGGTAGTGACCGGAAACAGATATGTTCACTACCAAAGTGCACATCACAAACCTGAATTTATTGACTGCTTTTGACGACAAAACAACAATTTTATAGAGCTATTGTATAAAAAAGAAGACAACGCGCGAACAAACGACTCACTCGAAGCCCATACTAAATCAAAATAGCAAAATGGCTGGGCCGGACGGCCGGACGTTTGACAAGAACTGAACTCCTGGTGCCACGAAACTTTAGTTCGCGCACCGAAAAGCGACGCCCGTCATAATAGTAAATATTCCGATACTTATCAACTCTCAGCTATAGGACTTAAGGTCGATGTTCGAAGGACTGGACTTATACTGCTTCAAAGATGTGAATACGTTTTGAATCAAAAATTCCAATGAGAAATCTTTACAGGGGTGTTTATTCAAAGTAATCATTTGCTGAAATACTTCGAACCAATTTAAAAGGCCTTTTTTAATATTAAATAGGGATTTATTCTGCGGTACTTTTGTTAGTAAACCGCTCGGTAAGCCGTAATTCGTATAAACGAGCCAACCTATTATACCTATTATACCTATTTGTAAACAAAGGTAGGTATCACAGCAATTATTCATGCCTGCAGCTACATCAGTGCCTGCAGCTGCATAATCTTATCTGGCGTGATAGCGTTGTAATTAGATGATGCTTCATAGAAGCAAATTTGGTTGCTATCAGGATAATAAACGTGATGTAATTTTAAAGGTGCGTGTTTATACGTTCGCTAAAACTGTTCTATTAAATCTTCAAGTTTGCATTAATAATTTGGATGTTAGAAAAGGTTTTGAATTATTTATTTCTATGTGTAATAGATAATAGTTAATACCTTTGATCTAAGATTAAGCAAGAGATTTGAGACTTATTTATTAATTAAATAACTGAGTTGAGAGACATCCTATGACAACTTCAACCTACATAAAATTCAACAAAGTCTAAAGATCAGATCAGCTCTCACCCAGTTCAAAGGGCTAAATAAAAAAATAAAATAAAAAAAACTGTTCATCATCATTTCGAATTTTATTTTCGTTTTTAGGCGCATTTATAGGTACTTGATCTTCAAAGTAGATGTAAAAATTTAAAATGTAAGAATTATTTTTAACAAAGCGCAAAAAAAAAAAAATTGTACCAATTTCCAAGTCAATCAGTAACGTTACTTTTTTACTATATAGATTTTGTGTGTAGTAGAGAGACTAAATTCAGTTGTTTTATTCTCCAGTTTGCTTGATATCCTGGGCGGGCGGCCAGAGCGGCCGTGCCCCTCGCCAGGACCACAACGGGCGAGGCTGGGACATCCGGCTTGCTGTCCCTGGACAACCTGGGAACGACTACCCCACGCTGGGTAACATACCCCGGACGTCGTTTTCCTGCGCTGGTAGAGAACCAGGTAAAGTCACCTTTCTTCTAACATGGCTTACACGGACATTAAGCATCCATCCAGTATACTATCCAATCCAATTTGAAAGATTTAAAATATGATAAGCCATTAGTTGTGGGTCGCAAATAGTAAACAGTGATATCGAAGATATCGTAACTCACCAAGATTATTGAAAGTTTGTGCTGGTTCGGCTTTAGCTGTAAGGGTACAAATGTAATTTTAATAAATAAATAAATCTAAACAATGCTCGCTTGAAATTCTATAAACCTATCAGCTGGGGTCGGGATAACTTGTCGTCCCCTTTCAATCAACGTCTAGATTTTTAGTATTAGCCTAACACTTTTTCTTTTCCGTTATTACAGGCTATTACGCTGATCTCGAGACGAACTGCCAGGCTTTTAGGGTGTGCACAGCAGGCTCCACCTACGGGTTCCAGTCTTTCCTCTGCCCCAACGGAACACTCTTCAATCAAGCAGTGTTTGTCTGCGATTGGTGGATGAACGTTAACTGCGGCACCTCCCAACAATTCTTCAATAACAACAGCGAAAAGTTCGGGAATCTCAAACTCGGTCCACAACTCATGAAGGACATTAAAAAGATGCTCACGCATCCTATGAGAAACCCTTACGATAAAAGCACCATGAAGAGCAACCTCGTTGTCATGCAGGACTATAAGCCACCTTCAGGACAACTGTTTCCGAACAGTGCTCTAATGGTTAATGTTGACAGAACTCCCAATAACGTATTTATCCCTCCGAAGGTCATACAGCAAAATTACGGTCAGAATAATTTTATTCCTAGAGATACGTCGTTTGCTGCCTCAACTCCAAGCCCCTCGTATGTACCAGCATCAATTAATACACAGTCGACACAGTCAGATGCCGAAGTGTTCCAGAGACAGAGGCAAAATGGCCAGTACTCTCAAGTAAATAGACAGAACTCCCAATCAGGAAATCAATTTGGCCGTCTAGTTCAGCCCACTATTAGTACGAACACACTTCGCCAAACACAATTAAATACAGCACCTACTACTTATAACCCACAAAACTTCAACAATCAAAGAACACAAACAAATGGACAACTCGGACAAAACACTGAGAACAAAAGTCCCGTGCAATGGAACAGTGGGAAACAAACTGAATTTGGAATTTCACTATCAAGACAACAATACAACTATAACTCCAATCAAGAAAAACAACCATACACTGCAGCAACACTACCACAATTTTCAAGTGACATCACTGGACAAATTGGCAACGAAGCTAAAGAAAATCTGGTAAGAAGCACAAACGTTCCTTCTACTGTCATAACAAAAACACTAACCTTTAACAGAATAGTCCAAGAACCTAAAACCGGTAATCCTAAATCCCGAATAGTATTCAAAACATGGATCGTAAAACCATCCAAATCGGCGAAATTAATTGTAGAGCCGACTCCATACACTTATAACCGACCTACTGAAAATACCAATGAAAAACAAGTAGATGACAGCACTCCTTACATATATAATAGACCCACTACACCTTCACCTACAGAAAGGTTAGAGACCGAAGAAACTCCGTATGTGTATAATAGGCCAACAGTTGAACAAATTTCAACAGTAAGAGAACTTCCAAGAGTGTATATCTCCCCTACGACGCCAGCTCCAACTGTTGCTAGATTATACCAGACACCGAGCACAGTAGAGCCGACAAAAGCTACTCGCATATACTTGCCTCCAACTACGTTAAATCCATTAGCAAGGCTGTACTTGCCTCCCTCACAACCTTCTCCTATAGTTATTTCTAGACAATATTTATCCCCCAATGCAAAACTACAAGCACCTTTCTCTCAAAGTGCACAGCTCCAAGCTTCTCCTACCTCTCCTTCACCGGTCTATGTAGCGCCTACTAAAGAAAATTCCAACAAGCCGACATTCACTCTTACAAAACATTCTCGTATTAATGCTAACCATAACAATTTAACTTTTGCCGATATTCTAACAAAGGGAAAAACTCGACATTACAGTTAATGACATTGTTAAAGATACAAGTAAAGTTTTGAAATCTACTTCAAACGAACAATTTGGTCGTCTACAACAAGATATTAATTCCGTCGATTATCCTGATGACACCTACTTACCAGCAGATACAGGTAGTAGAGAAAGTTTAACACCGTCTTCATTGCCGGATATTTCCCAAAGTTCTCGTCTCACTCAAAGTCCTTCTATAAACTTGGAACCACCACTTGAAAGTTTTAAAGATAGTCAAATTACGAACCAGATTTCTAACCTTCCATTTTTCAAAGAACCTACTTTGCCAAGTACAATAGAAAGAACTGTTTCTCTTAAAATATCAATTCCTGAAAAGGTGGCATCTTATCTATTCAAAAGCCGCAATGACAGCAATTTTGACAGGTTGGAAATCCTTAACACAGGTAGCAGCAACTATTTAGTTTTAACGAACCAGTTAGCTACTAGTACCACCCCTACGTTTATACCCATAGGTAAATTAATAGCTGATAAAAATACTTCACTTTCTGATTCACAGGCATTGGTGTTCTCTTTACTGGCTAACTCTATCAATGTAGCCAAAGAGTACAACAACATAGCACAGCAGAACGTTCAGTCAAATACGGCAACCCAGTCACAATTCCAAAATGTCAACAACGACGAGCTATCTCGCATCACCAACCAAATATCACAGCTCACCTCATCCCAGTATTCTGGAAACAATCAAAATGGCAATATCCAAACTGTTAACAACCAAAATGGCAACAACTTTGCCAGTGGCAAAATTGTTACCACATCCCAGACGACCACAACAAACGGAGCTACCCAGTTCCAAAACTCGCAATATACTAACAACGTCATACCTAGCACAGAGCAGAATGCTCAGTACAACTCACCGCCACAACAATCAGGTAGCTTCTACTCATCACAATTTCAATTCGGAAATGGTTATAGGCCACTTATAGCTAATCAGAACCAAATATACAGCGGGCAATTTTACCAGTTGCCAGTTCCAGAAGTCACCAGCCAAATTTACAATCAGCAGAGCCCGGCTAAATTAATACAGCCAACCAATGTAGGCAACAAATACAGCGAAGCGGATCACCTTCGTGGATCTACTCAAAATTCAAATTCAAATAACAATGAAGCGAAACAATCCAGTGCAGAAGTCGAAATAGTTAAGTCACACAGCTTGCCCCTGCCGAGCCCAGCAAAACTGCAATTCGCCCCTGGCGAAAATAACTATAATAGTCAAGAAAGCTCTCAAGCATTTGAAAATAACTTTCTAAACAATGAAGGCATATCAGCTCAACTGCAGGACAACATCATCGGAACGATACCACATCCCCTAGAGAAAAATAAAGTTTTAACGTACAAGAAAGATCAATCTTACTACGTGTACACAAAGTTAGACAATAATAATGTTGTGACGAAGAACGATCAAACTAATGGAAAATTACAGTCAAATAATGGTAACAATCAAAATGCCAAATTGGTACAAAGCAATAATAATTTTGTATCGTCGTTCCAATTTATACCCTCAGTCAGTTACCAACTGGATGATGAAAAGGAGCAAGAGAAAATCCTTAATGCTTTTAAATTAAACGAATTTGGAAGTCCTAAGACTGATAATGATAATACAAATAATAATGCAGGTTATCAAATTCAAAACCCTAATCGTAGAAATGATGTTTTGACTACCAATGTCGAATTTTCCGTTGATCATCCTTCGTCAACGCAATTAGTTAGTCAAAGAAAACTAAATGCTATTTACGACGGACCTTCCTCATATTCTGCTCCTCAAGGTTCCATAGGATTTTTGGACATGAGGCAACGACTTATACAGAACCATAATTTTAATTCTAGACTAGAAAAGTTCGACGATAGTAATAACGGAAACGGATATCCAAAAAGACAATACGGTTATTGAAATTGAATTGTAATTATAATTAAAAGACTTCATAAATTTAATGCATAGGATGCCTAGAATATTTTTGCGACCTAATTAATGTTAAATGTAAATAAAAGATAAATTATAATTAACTAATTGTAAGTAATCTAAATGTAAGTTACTGTGGCAACTGCATGTAATACCTAAGTACCTTAAATAAATAATCATAAAATATTTTTGTTTCAATGTTTTTCATCTTATTGCTGAAACCTGCGGCAAATATCCAGCGGCAGAGGAAAAACCTTGGTAAAACCACAGAATAAGTAATACTAGTCTATTTAAATCAAATTAACACGTCGTACATTATCACTACGTACAGCGCGCGCAATATTGTAGGTACGCCCTGGCCCTGACAATGCGCGCCCATGATATTGTACGGCATGATAATCGGAAGCAATAATGCCAATAATGCTTCGGATTATCAGTCGTAGATTATTGCGCGTACATTCCGAGTTGTACATTATTGTTTCCCATACAAGTAAAACGGGGAATCCTCTTTTTCTTAGAGAATGTAAAAACGCTTCACCCAAAGTTGCCAATACGAAAAACATTCCAACCAAGGAGTTTGCATTCACGCACAGCAGGTCTACTACGAAACTCTAAACTCGAAGTTCGTATCGTACCGTTTCCTCTTGCTTTGTATTAAATAGTATAAGTGTCAGAGGGACGATACGATACGAACTTCAGTTTCGAGTTTCGTAGTACTTAGCCCTGCAGGTGCGAGGCCTATTAAACCTTTTTTTTTTTTTTTTTTTTTTTTTTTGTTGGCTCGCGCGGTTTGCGCATCCGCCACAGACGCGTAAAGGTAAGGAAACGAAATCAACGGAAAATACGGAATTTTGAATACGGAAGTCTACAGGAGAAGATTATATGGGATTAAGCGAAAGGAACAAAGATAATATATATATAATAAATTAAATTTAGAGAGTTGAGGAATACATATTTAAATTTTAATATCATTATTATTTATAAATATGTTCAATAAGTTATATATAGTTAAGTCATTAGAGGCTAAAAGGACAGAGATGGATGTAGGTAATGGGACTTTGTAGGATATAAGTTCTTCATAAAGGAAGGAGTTGTCATGGAGAGGACACGAGAGAAATATGTGATTTGTGTCTGCAATGCCCAAGCCACACTCACAAACACCAGACTCCACCAGTTTAAATTTAGCAAGATTGTCGGGAGTACAAACATGACCCAGTCTCATACGAATAAGGCAGCAGGTGGCTCTCTTACCAAACTTAGTTTTGCCAAACCAAGGTTTAGACGGAATACTAGGTTGAATAGAATAATAATGTTTGCCCTTGATCTGGCAACTTTCAATCCACTTCTCTCTCCAGTTCTCTCTAAGAGATGAACCAGCTAGAGCAGCCAGGTCATGACTGTAATTCCTATATGGAAATAGATCACCATCTTTAACAGCTTCATTGGCTAGCCGGTCAGCAATTACATTGCCGGAGATGTCACAGTGACTTGGAACCCAACCAAAAGACACTGAGTATCCCAAATCAGAACACTTGGCAAGGAGAGTTCTTAATTTAATTATGACAGGGAATATTAATTTGCAATTAAATGGGAATTTACTAAGAGCTTGAAGAGCACTTTTTGAATCCGTTATAATTAAAGTTTTTCTGAGTTGGGCAAGTAAGATATATTCTACGGCTTTAAGTAATCCAAAGCATTCTCCCGTAAATACTGACGTTTCAGGAGGGAGTTTTATTTTCTGAATAATTTTGTATTGGGAATGGTACACCCCAACCCCCACATGGCCAAAAGACGCATGCTTGGAAGAATCAGAGTATATATGATGCCAGCTATGCCACCGATCGTCTTTAATTGAATTAAAATTAACGTTGGGATCCATATCATTTTTAGTTACTCCTAAATTGAGATGAACATCAGGAGATAAAGTAAGAGCAGAAAAATTATCACAGAAAAGGGGATATTCAGGATAGTGATAGGTTGGAGATTGTATGGACATGTACCTTTGATAACTTTTTAGTAGGCACGGAGTTATTTTATTCGACCAATAGTTAGATGAAGTCAAAGAGTTATTTAATAGTGGAAGGCTTGATCGTAGGGGATGATTGGAATTTTGAAAGCAGCGAAATAAAAACTTATCTGACAAATATTGACGCCTTAAATGTAAGGGTGGTTCCACACATTCGACTTGTAGGCAATTTATAGGGCTTGATTTCATTGCACCACAGATCAGGCGTAGAGCTTTGGACTGGACAGCATCTATCCGTTTAAAGCCATTAACTTGTCCCGGGATTAATAAGAATGTGCCATAATCGATACTACTTCTAATCAAAGCGTTGTATAGGAGTCTAAGCGAAAATGGATGGGCACCCCACCAGACACCTGTAAGGCATCGTATCATGTTTAAAAGTCGTTCGCATTTAGTTACAATATGGTCGCAGTGGGGAACTCCTGTAAGCTTATAATCCAACACAACACCAAGGAAACGTGTAAAGCTTTTCGTTGGAATGGGGTGGCAATCAAACTTGACAGATACCACAGGCGGTACCCTTGTCCTGGCGAAAGGAACCACGACGCTCTTAGAGTAGGAAATCTCAAGGCCATTGTCATCCAGCCAGCTTTTCAGGTGGATAAGGGATTTATTTAAGTAAGCTGAAGCCATTTCAGCATTTCGATGTGAGCTATACACAAGCAAGTCGTCGGCATATTGCAGAACTTTAACCTCTGTACCTAAAGAATCTTCTAGGTCATGGCTGTATATGTTGTAGAGTAATGGGCTTAAAACCGAGCCCTGAGGTAACCCTCTCCACAAAAGCCTAGATTTCTTAGTGTCATTTACAGTAAGATTAATACACCTTCCTGATAACATATTTATAATAAAATTGGAGAGCAAAAGTGGTACTTTAAGATTTTTAAGTTTTTTATGAAGGTGAGAAACAATGACATTATCGTACGCTGCTGAAATGTCCATAAATGCTGCAATCAGAGTATTGCCATCGGAAAATGCTTGTCTAATGTCCGTGATAAGAACACCTATATTATCAATGGTACCTCTGCCCCGCCTAAAGCCAAATTGGTTCTGGCTAAGTATATTGTTAGTTTCAATAAACCACTCCAGGCGATTTTTGACCAGATGTTCCGTAAGTTTCATTAGGACAGTGGACAGAGCTATAGGCCGATAAGAAGAGACATCAAAAGGATCCTTATTTGGTTTAAGGAAAGGCAAAACATCTTGACATTTCCAAGCCTCGGGAATCTCGCCAGAAATCATTATTTTGTTAATTAATTTTAAAAAGTAAAGAAGAGTTATATCATTTAAATGGATAAAGAAAGAATATGGTATACCATCTGGTCCAGGAGCTGAATCTTTGGTTTTAGAAATGGCTCCTTTGAGTTCTAGTAGAGTGAATGGGCCATTAAGCCCGCTCAGGTCCAACACTGGAGATAAAGGGATAAACTCAGGAACAGTGGGAGGAGCGAGTTTATCCAGAAATTCATCTGTTAGTGAAGAAGGAAGGTTGGAGGAACAGTCTTCTTTAAAAGCAGATCGAAATCTTTTAATATTATTCCAAACCACAGAAGGGTTTGTATTAGGAGATACAGATAAACAAAAGTTTCTCCAACCTTCAAACTTCTTTTTTTTAAAAAGCTTTTTTGCCTTGTCTATTGCGTCCAAAACAATATCGAAGTTTTCATTGGTACTAGATTCTCTATAAGCAAGTTCAGCCTCCTTACGCCCTTTGGCCGCTGTAGAGCATTCCGAATCCCACCATGGTGGAGAAGGAATGTTGTTTCCTCCTACTTTTTTCACTGGAAAAACATTATCAGCAGTCTCGACCATTATCTTTGCCAGAGCGGCTGCACATGTGGCTTCGTCGCTGTGTTCTATTGAAGGAAGAGAGGAAATTTTTTGATCAAGATGTTCCTTGAATGTATCCCAGTTGGCGTTACTTAAATTGTACTTTAAACGAGGAGGACGCTTTGGGGTAGGAGAGTTATTAAACGGAAATGACAAAAGAATAGTGAAATGATCACTTCCAAATGAAAGAGGAGAGGCCTTCCAGGATAAAGAAGAAAATAAGTTTGGGCTACAAATAGAAACATCTGGGCAACTTATTCCCTCTCCAGGTGCAGTTCGTCGGGTGGGAGAACCATCATTTAGGATGCAAAGATTATGGGAGTCCATCATATCAATGACTAGATTACCATAGGAATTGGTGGTGGAACTACCCCAAGATTGATGTTGGGCATTCCAATCTCCAAGAAGAATAAGAGGCTTCGGAAGCAGTGTCAATAAGTGATTTACTTCATTATAAATAGTTGAAGAAGGATGAGGGATATATAATGAGACAAAACAGATATTATTAACGGAAACAGCAATTATAGATATATCATTGTTATGAGCAGGAAGGGAATATGTGAATAAGGAATGCCATGCTTTACAAGCAAAGCAACACCGGCATATCCATCAGAGCGGTCCTCTCTTATACAGGAAAATCCTGATATCCTGAAATTGGATGAAGGCTTTAACCAAGTTTCTTGCAAGGCTATAATTTTTAAATTAAATTTATTTATTAAATAGAGTAAATCAGCTTTCTTTGGTATTATACTTCTACAGTTCCATTGAAGGATTTGAAATTGGCTGTTCATTATCGGTTAAGAGTTGAGTGAAAAAATTCATAATAGGGGCAGCGTGGGACGGTGAGATACTACTACCCAATCCAGATTGGGACAGTAACTTAATGATCAATAGAATTATTTCTTTCACAGATTGAGTGGACTCATTAGATTTATAAATATTTTTGTTAGTGACAGGCATGTCATAATCCCTTGTCAAGGCATTATGCGCTGCCACATCATATCCTTTAGATCTAGGTTGAGGTGGGGAGCGAGGTTTCATAAAGATAGTTTTCTTATAAGATGTAGTTGGGCTAGAGTGTGAGTATGATGTAGTTGGACTAGTGTGTGAGTAATCCTTTTCTGTTCCATTAGGATTATTACTCAGCAATGCATCAGCATACGAAATTTTTGAAATAGGTGGGTGTTGTTTATTAGCTTCAAAATATGACACACAGCTTTTAGCCATGGTCTCCTTTATATTTCTTTGTCTCTCAAATTCTAAACATTTTTTATCAGTAGCTAGGTGAGAACCTTTGCACAGACAACATCTTATATGCTCATCATCAACTTCACATTTTTCTCCAGTATGTCCCTGACCACATTTGTAACATCTGGGAGTTGAGCGGCACTGACCTCTGACATGCCCAAAGCGACAACAGTTGTAGCATTGTATAGTAGGATAAATGTATAGGTCTACAGGTAGTGCTGCATAGCACATGAATATGCGTTTAGGTAAAACTTGGCCATCAAAGGTAAGTACCACCGACTCTGTGGGTTTTAACTCATTAACACCTGACTCTATAACTTTCCTTTTCAGCCGTCTTACTTTTAATATCGGTCCACAGCCTATGGGAACAGATATATTTTCTAAGATTTCTTCCTCTGACCACTCGGAGGGAACTCCTCGTACAATTCCCAACCGGGTGACAGAGAAAGTCGGGATAAAAGTCTTGTAGTTTGATGCTGACAAGGCGGGGTTGGTCAAGAAGTTATTGGCAGCCTGAAAATCACTGAAAGAAATAGTCACTCTATTTCTTCCAATGCGTTTCAAGCTCCCATTTACGATTTGAGATACATTATTTTTCCTTAGGAACTTCCCAAACACTACAGGATGTAGAGACACATTATCATTTTCCGAGGTTTGCATTCGCTGTACATGAACATTAAAAGGTGCCACATCTGATTTCTGGTACATCAGTCTGCCTACTGGTTGGGGAGCTGTAGATGTGGAGTTAGAGTTTGACAATAATTGAGGTGGTACTGAATCGTTAACAGTAGCAGGCATACTATCAGCTGTAGAAATGGTGTGATGTGACTGTGGCTTGGGGGCTGGTTTTGCAAATATACTATGCATTCTTTGACGGCTATCATCAACATTGCAAACACAATCGTCCTCTTTTATTATCAAAGGCTCGCCATGACGTTGTCTCGACCTTTTTTTGTTGCAATGGCGACATGTTTTTACAGAGTGTCGTTTCCTCCTATTAATATTATCCTGGCTACAAGAGCCATCAGTGCTAGATCCATCTACAATGGTCACATTATGTCCTATGTCTGGGGCAGTCCCCCCTGGGTCTTCAGGTAACTCCATAAGGAGTTACCTGAAGTACAAAGATTACAAAAAACTTACCCTTATATGTCCAGTATATACACTATAACTTACAAAAAATATACAAATTTACATAGAATACTTGTACTATTATTTACAATACCCGAATAATCAACTCTTGTCAGCTAAAAAATCAATTTTCACAATATTTTCAAAAACAATTACAAAACACAACCAAACGACCGAACGTTTCCCGCGCTTTTTTTAACCTACATTGTTCTAAACTACTTAACTTTTACTTTGCGGCCATTTTATTAGAGGCGCACTACCTGTAAAAGTAAACAGTTTTTAAGAATGATTCGATAAAAACACAGATTATGAATATTAAAAAAGTATCTCTCGTTTGTGTTGTGGTCTGTGATTTAAGCACCTAGCAACACTTGTCATGTGTTTTCTTTTCTGGCGCAAGAAATTCAAAAAGCTGTCAACTGTTGCCATGACAGTCCGACTTATTTACGTATCCCTGATTTCCATTGTTTATTATTACCAAAGTAGGGATAACTGTGTAATCGATAAATAATAAAAAGTTATTGTAATATGACCGTAAAGTAAGACTAGTTTTTGAGTCTATTAGGTTACAAAGTGTAGTAATTGTTATACAGAGTTTTGTGAATGTAAAGTGAATAATCATGGTACTCTAAAAGTTCCTATTCGACTCCTTTGGTATTCGTGGTCAGGTAATAACTTATAATTTATCGAAAACTAGTCTTTACTGGCGGCTTGACATGCATAAACCATTAGAATAGGTTCACCAGTTGCATTGAAATTCCGATTTGACTAAAATTCCCGTGAGTAGGTAGGTATTCTCAAAAATTACAAAGTGGTCCAGTGATCCAGTCCAAAAAGGTCCACGTTGGCGTGAAAAAAATGGATATTTTGGGAATATAGTAGTATTGTAGCAGCAGAGGATCTACCGACAGTAAAACTGCAAGTGGTCTATGAAAAAAATATATTGGGAACCTCTTCTCTAATATATGCTGTTGACATTTTGGGATTTCTCGTGATCCAATGGGAATGTCCGAATAAAATGTATGCCGTGTGTTATTTCAGATATCCACCTATTTGCATACCAAATTTCATACAAATCTGTCCAGCCGTTTTAGTGTTTAGGAAGAACAATCACACACAAAGTTTTGCTTTTACAATCAATTGCTGATGAGGGTAAACTTGATAGACTAATAAGTGATCACCATACCTCATTATCAGTGTTGCAGATTCATTAAAACTAAGTCATAGGGTTTTTGCACAGTATTTATTTCATTGTTAATGTGACATGTGATACAGATTTGTATACTTTCATTAGATATAAATTATTTGGGTTACTTTTAATTTCGCCATCAGCTCTCTTTTAAACTGGGAAAATTTAGTGTGATCATTAAGGAAATTCATGATTTTAACTGAATACTAAGCAAACTAATTATATATGAGATTAATTAATATTGACAAATAAATGATGCAACCAACTATCATGGAGTAAAAAAAAGAATAAAACCTCTTTTAACTACGGACTGAAAAGAGGTTTATATAAATTTTCTATGCCCAAGTATTTATACTAGCGCCATCTAGTAACACTGGTATACAAAAATGTTTTAGGATGGCCACACCGGTGCAAATACCTGAGCAGTTATCAACGGAACAGCTCAGCAATGTACCAGATGTGGATCTCATTAATATTCAAACTGACCCTCGATCTATATGGATCAGGGACCGTATCATTTCCTTCATTGGTATGGATGACAAGGAACTGTACTACCAAATGTTTGATGATGAAGAAATGAGAAGGAAATTCTCTGCATTTCTAACAGCACCGATTCAGCCTGAAGACTTAGAATTGGATAAAAAAACTTTTTATGTCGCTAAAATCATTGTTGACAAGCTCATTCACGAGGATAAGGAGTTTACTGAATGGAGTAAGAAATTATTATTTATTTTGTTTTAGTGCTTAGTTGAAACAGTCAACTGCTAAAATTTTGTAAAAATAGCTATGATGGTCATAAGTGGTACATACATACATAGATAAAAAAAAAATTGAAACTGTAAATTTCAACTTAAACATAACTTTTTTATATTTTTAAATTTTATACCACTAATAAAACCCACCTCCATAACTGAAAAAATGTAGGTGCATATTTTAATTTTAATGTGTCTAGGAGAGAGGCATTCTGGCAAACAAAATTTTAATTCAGATAAAATGTAGCTTTCTCTCTGTGTCAGATTTTTGCTAATATGTTAGTATTTCCTTTACACATCATTAGGACTCATTCCACCTCCACCCCCCCCTCCACCACCAAAGGAAAAGAAGCCAAAGGGGAAGAAGGGGAAAAAAGAGGAACCCATACCCGAAAAGTCTACCATGCTAGAGGCAAAAAGTATGAAAAGTGTAAAGAGTATGAAAAGCGTTAAAAGCATGAAGAGCATGAAAGGTAAGAAGATATTTTATTTAACTTTGACTTTTTATTTGACTTGCAAAATTCATATGACTTGTTTCTAAGTAACATCGTAACCTGTCATTTAAAAAAAAAAATTTTTTTTTACTACTTCCTGGTATCAATGGCATTCACTTGTAATTCGGTACAGAAATATAATTTGAATGACAATGCAGTTTTAGTCAACAAAAGTACAATCAGTATAAAAAGGTTGTACCTATTAAGCATCAAAAACTTTTTTTTGTTTTATTAAACCAAACTTCAGATATCAATTTCGACTAAACCTTGTTTTAACTCAATTTTCGATTTTCTGTGATTTGTCTAATTGAATTATTTGATTTATTTTCCAGAATTGGAACCTGATGATGGTAAGGATTTTGATATAAAGAAGTATAATAGGTACGTATATCTCCAAAATATGTTTTGGTGTTTAGAAAATAGGTATATCCCGTAATTTTCATGTTTATAATGTACCTACCTATATGTATACTGAGAAGAAGGATTAAACATGCATCAAAGTTCAATACATTTTGTTTCTGAACCGGGCAACTACAGGATTAGCATGAATTAACATAAATAATAATAATAATAATAGCCTTTATTCAGACAGTTTAAATAAGTTACATTTTTTTCTTTTCTTTTATATATTATAGTGTAAGACAATATACAGTGCACTCATTCACTACTAATTTTATTATGCATCGACTCCCTGTCTGTATGCCACTAATTGACAAAGGCCTCCTCCAACTGTCGCCATTCTTCTCTATTATTGGCCACTCTTGTCCATGTGCTACCTGCAACGGCTTTAATGTCATCAACCCACCGTCTAAAAGGTCTACCTCGTTTCCTCTTCTTGTGACTTGTGAACCAATTCATGACTAATTTTGACCATTTTTCACTTCCTCTAATTGTATGGCCTGACCACTTCCACTTAAGCTTTTTTATTGTTTTTATGACATCCTTTGTTTTTGTGTGTTTCTTAATGGTAGCAATTTTTATTCTATCGGATAGTTTTTTACCTATCATACTTCTTTCCATGGAGTTCTGACATGTTTTTAGCTTTTTCATATGTATTTTTGTAAGTGCCCATGTTTGGCACCCATAAGTGAGTACAGGAAGTATGCATGTATCGAAAAGTTTCCGTTTAATATTTATTTTAGTTTCACTATTTTTCATAATTTCCTTCAAACTCCAGTACTGCTTCCAGGCATTTCCAATGCGTCTGTCTATTTCTTTCATGGTTAGGTCTGAAGGAGAAATTATTTGACCCAGGTATATGTATTCATTGACATATTCAATTTCATTGTTATCTATCTTGATAGGTTCTTGTTGCCCATTGGTCATAGCTTTGGTCTCCTGTGTGTTCATGACTAATCCTGCCTTGCGGCTTTCTCTATCCAGGTCATTCAACATCATCTGCAAGCCTTCACTCGTTGGCGAGAGGATTATCAGATCATCCGCAAATCTCAAGTGTGATAGGTTCTCACCATTAATGGACAGTCCACATTTTTCCCAATCCAACTGACGAAACACTTCCTCTAGAACCGCTGTAAAAAGTTTCGGAGAGAGTGGATCGCCCTGGCGCACTCCTCTATTTATTTGGATCTCGTTTCCCTCTTCTTCTAATTTAATTTTAGCTTTGCTGTTATCGTAGATGTTTCTTAGTATTCTGATATATTTGTTTTCGACACCTTGGTTCTTCAGTGCTTGCCAGATTGTTTCATGTTCTATTGTGTCGAAAGCTTTACTGTAGTCTACGAAACAACAATAGAAGGTGAAGTTGAACTCTTTGCTTTTTTCAAACAGTTGTTTGATAACATAAATGTGGTCTAGGGTTGAGTACCCGCTTCTAAATCCTGCCTGCTCTCTTGGCTGACTTTCATCTAAGGTCTTGGTTATTCTGGAGAGTATTACTTTAGCGAAGATTTTGTACACATTTGACGATAAGCTGATGGGTCTGTAATTATTTATGTTATTTTTATCCCCTTTTTTGTGCAGGAGTATTATAGTCGAAGTTGTCCATTGGTCGGGTATTATTTCGCTATGCAGTACTTCATTAAAAAGGTGTTTGAGAATTGGTATAAGATAGTCTTTGTTTAGTACAAGGAACTCGTTAGTTATGCCGTCCGATCCTGGGGCTTTATCTGTTCTTTGTGTTTTTAGAGCTTTATTGATTTCAGCAGAGGTTATGTCCGGCACTTCGCTTCCTCCTGTTAAAATTGTTGGTTGTGTAGTATTTTTTCTTTCATATAGTTCCTTGAAAAAGCTAGTAGCCATGGACATAATTTCTGTACGACGCTTTTCACATTTGAGGTTCTTATTTATTAAATTTGGTATCCAGTTTTGCTTCTCTAATAGTTTTTTGGTAGCTTTTTTGATACCTCCAGTTCCTTGTATACATTTTTCCAGTAATTCCAATCTGTAAATCTGACGGTCCTTTCTCATTTGCGCTTTAATTTTATTACTTATTCTGGCTATTTCCTTTCTTATGATTTTTGACTTCTCAGGTTTTGATATTAATTCTGCTCTGGATTGTATGAGTTCTTTAGTTCGGTTTCTTATCCATTTTAATCTCTCGTTTTTGCCTTCATGTTTGCATCTTTTATTTGTATACAAGAGTTCTTGAAATTTATTGTATTTATTTTGTACATTGTAATCTTTCGTGTTTTCTATGAAATGTTCTAGTTTTTCTTTTAATATTTCGCTATCTTCCAATGTTAGGCTATTTATTTTCTTCATCATAAAGGGTCGGTTTTTCTTGAGTGTTTGTTGTAGTTGTAGTTTGGCTCTTACCATTCTGTGGTTACTGTTAAAATTAACGTTGTTGATAACTCTACAGTCTTGAAACTTGTGACTTCTATTCGTTAAAATGTAGTCTATTTCGTTTTTATGGTAGCCATCTGGATGTATCCATGTCCATCTATTGTTCTCGCGATTTTTGTATGAACTGTTCAGTATTTTTAGGTTGTTTTCGTAAGCTAATTGGATCAGCATTTCACCATTCCTTGTTCTTATTCCTGAGCAATACGGACCCAGTACAATTTCCTCTCCATCTCGTCTTTCCCCTATTCGAGCATTGAAATCCCCCATTACTATTAAATTATTGTGCGAGTGGTTTTTTATTGCATCTGTTAGTATGGAATAGAAGGACTCGATTTCTGATGAATTAACATACCATTCACCAAATAATCAATCCATTTTTAAACAAGTTTCTATCAAATGAATATGTAAAGTTGAACTTTCAAGTTGTCAAACACGTCTATTGGCATTATTATTGTATGACATGCAAACGATTATCAACTTTAGGGTGGTAGACCACATATTTGGCTGATGGTACCTACACACTTAGGGGCATATTAATTATCACTTATCAGGGGTGAGGTGAGGGGGGTTTTTAAGAAATATTCTGGGTAGCTGTAAAAAAATAACGTAGTTAATATCCGTTTTTTTTCAAGCAGTCTTTTTTCGCATGCCTTCATTGCTCCGGGGCCTCCAAACGCCTAATCCGGCCAGCCAGGAAACCGATCCTTTGAAAAAACGACCTTAGCTAACTAGTTTGAGTGTACAATATTCCATTTCATTTCATATTATAAATTAACATAGATATAGAGGAGACGGCGGTTGCTGACGTGGTGGAAAGCGAGCCTGATCTGACGAAGGCTTCAATGGATTTCCAACTAGAGGAAGAGGAGCGACCTCTGACCGCTGAAGACAATTATTTCTTTCCGCCACGTAAGATATTCTTTTTATTATTTTAGGTTTTCCCATATAATTTAAAAATAAAACTAGACTAATCAATTTTTAAATGTTTCAGCTCCTGAAGAAGTAGATCCTGAAATCGATGGTACCTTGGAATATTACACTATAATAGTAAGAATTTTTACATTAATTTTCATAACTAAGCTAAAATCACGACTTGAATTCCACTTTAGGGCATTTTTACTTTAAATGACGCAACATATCTTTTTTTTTCAGAATTAGGTAATTCTAGATTCTCCTAACTCAGAATCATGAGTAAGTACCTACTATTGATTTAAACAAAGAAAAAAAGTGTCCCTATTTTTTTGTCACTTTTGTGACTTTTTTATGTAGTTTCTTCCTATTTAGTTTATATAATATGGTCATTACAAAATGGACGCATAAATTTTTTATGGAAAATTGGGGACGTTTTTTTTTCTTCGTCAAAATCAATAATGCTCTTGATTCTGTGTACGGAGAAACCAAGATTACCCAATTCTGAAAAAAAAATAGTTTTTTTTTATTCGACTGGATGGCAAACGAGCAAGTGGGTCTCCTGATGGTAAGAGATTACCACCGCCCTTAGACACCTGGGGATCGCAGATGTGTTGCCAACCTAGAGGCCTAAGATGGGATACCTCAAGTGCCAGTATTTTTTTTTGCGTCGTTTAAAGTAAAAATGCCCTTTAACCAAGGATTGATTAAACCTCATCATACTATATCACTGGTAGATGCATCGAAATATCAAGAATTCATTGAATAAGATCGCTGTCTACAAGCTGTAGAAAATATACCTATATTTCTTCAACCACACTGATGTGGAGGACTGGTACTAGGGCAACGGATAAACATACTTATTACATGGTCACCCTTAATAACTGGCCACCTTATACTAAAATGAATTCTATTAAATAGAATTCATTTTTAGTATAAGTCGGCCAGTTATTGAAAGGTGGCCAGTAATTGACGATTTACACTACTTAAATACGTCCAAGACCATTACGACACATTTGGACGCATCACATCGTCATAATAACATAACATTCCCTGAACTAAAAGAATTTCTTTGCTCACCCGCGACCTTATGATAGCTAAGTTTATGCAAGATATGCGTGTTCATGCAGTTCCTCCACGTACACACAGTAATAACACAAACCCATCTATCACCACCACCACAATACACTGACGCGTTTCGAACTCAACTAGAGCTCATCTTCAGAGCAACATGTACACCATACTACCAGATCTTAGACTAATAAAATAAACCACAATAAACGTAGTACCCACCCACCTATATTTTTTGACAAACAAAACTACCCACAACATATTAATAAATTTTATTCGTCATAATTATAAAACTGCCTTGAATTTTTATTTATTTCCTGTAAAGGCGTGTTTTGTGTTTGGAGGAACTGCATGAACACGCATATCTTGCATAAACTTAGCTATCATATGGTCGCGGGTGAGCAGAGGAATTATTTAAGTTCATTGATATGAACCTCCGCAAAGTAACGCCTGATTCAATTAATTATATAACATTCCCTCTCACCAGAGAGCGGTACCCCGCATCATCAAGTACCCCAAACTGATTCCCTTGTTCGGCGCCTTCACCCCCCAAGCAACTAACCGCAACCGCCGCTATATATACTTCGTGCGGCAGACGCCAGAGGGCGTGCCGCTGGCCGAGAACGATCAAATGACCATGGCCACCATGGCTGAACACTTTCTCGTCGGTCTCACCTCTGGTAAAATACTCATGAGCCTCGGAGCACAGCTAAAAGAGGTAAGATTATGAAATAGAAGAAAAGAAGAGGTAACTCATTTGTCACACTTTGAACTCGTTTGGTTATTGGTCGTAGCTTCTATTAAAAAAAAGTATTTTAACTTCTGAACCGACAGCTTAATTAGAACTTTACGAGAACGGTGTATTGTTGAAAGTCTATTGAACAGGTAAGTCTTCCTGAGTCGAAATGAAGAGTTTCTATTGGTTAGTGAAAAACACATCCCTCGCAAGACATCTTCGCATACTATTGGTGGAAACGCTCCTTAAAACCAGGGGGGCTACTACGAAATTCGAAAATCGACGTTCGTGTCGTTCCGTCCCTGTGACGCTTATACTTACTAGTTAATATGAGAGTGAAAGGGACGGTACGATACGAACTTCGATTTTAGAATTTCGGAGTAGACCCTCTGAAACGCAAAATCAAATGGGTGAAGACCAAAAAGTTGCACACCGTTAAAGCTGCGTTAGCAGGTAGTTATAATTTCCATTAACTTTTTCCATTGTGACACGAAAATTAATCATACATTTGTATAGATTAACTTTTTCCATTGTGAGACGAAAATTAATCATACATTTGTATGGATTAACTTTTTGTCATACATTTGTATGGATAATTTTCGTTACAATGGAAATTTATAACTAGGTAGCCAACGCAGCTTTAACGGTGTGCAACTTTTTGGTCTTCACCCATATGCTCATCTAACCACATTCTGTGTCAGCACAGTCTCAGCTACATTCTCAGCTAACCACATGCTCAGCTTACCAAATTCCCGTCTTTCGGTAATGTGTACCTACCTGGCTTGTGTTTGTTTCAGTATTTCATACCATTATTCCAAAAGCAATTCCGCGAGATCACTGTGATGAACCAAACGTCGTCTAACAGTAACTTGTCTCGTCAAATCTCATTTGCGGGGGCGCACCATAAGATGGATGAGACTGCTTCACAGGTATTTCGAACTACTAGTACTAAAGTGTATGTATATATGTAGATTACCTTAATGTCCATATCACGACCAGATGATGGTTAAAGAACTGACTACGAAGCTTGAGGTCGTTCGATTCCGTAGATATTTGTATGAAAATACGAATGTTTGTTCTCGGGTATATGTATTTAAGTATGATCTACTATATAATTATATTTATCCGTTGCTTAGTACCATACACAATTGCTAAGCTTACTTTGGGACTAGGTCAATTGGTGTGATTGTCCCATATATTTATTTTATTTTATTATTTATATATTTAAGTCCCCCGCCCAGTAAGAACTGGGCACGACCGACGTACATTTTCTCTATTCATTGTGGGCCCGATACGCTCTCAGCACAGTAGTTACCTAGCAACACACGCAATGAAAGCAGAAAAATTTCACCGCACCGCCGGTCGCGCGTAGCGTAGTAGACGGGCTGTAAGAGTCTGTTTAAATGATAAGAGCGTCTTGAACATTGATATTCGTCATACCTCCATCCAGCGCCGCGCCGGATCTACTACCGGGCCAGATATGGCATCCATTTTCCAGCGGCTAAGATGAATTCTTCATAAAATGTCACAATATTATAGGTCGATTATTTAGGTTGTGTTGATTGTGATCGAGTGGGTGTGATTTTTGTGACATAAGAATTAAATATAATCAAAATTTCGGAAACGGCTCTAACGATTTCGATGAAATGTGGTATGTGGGGGTTTTTGGGATGACAAATCGGTCTAGTTTATCGAGTTTTAGCCCGAGCAAAGCTCGGTCGCCCCGGTACTTATTTTAATTGAGTTTCGCGCCTTGTGAAAATACCGCTCGAGGTAGGCACCCCGGTTGCTACAAGGCTTTGAACCGGGAACCACTAGCTTCAAAGCTAAAAGTCAGGTTCACAAGTCGTCAATAAACTAATATTTTTATTATTTAAATTAAATTACAGGTGAATTATCTCCGTCCATCCGACTACAGAAGAATGTCCAACATAGCGAGAGGCGAAAACGCTGAGAAGAGGTATTATAATAATATTTAGGGTCTATCACGATATGGTGTATTCAGGGCCATGTTTCTCAAGCATATTAGTATAATAATAATATGTGTTTTGTCTCATATTTTGTATGAGAAAATGAGACCACTAATATTATTAGTGTTTTATGTGCTTCGAGAAACTGGGCCCAGCAGTCAGTATTAGCTTTAACACATTATTTATTGCAGAATAAAAAACATGCGCTCATCAGCTGAAGCATCTAAGCTTGAGGAACAAAGAGACGTCTTCTTAGGTCCCGACGGGGTAACTACAATTGTACAGTTGAGGAAAATAAATCGCGTAACCAGGGTGGAACCTTTTCATAATCAATTTCAATATGATTTCTTTGGGAAATGTATGGGATGTCAAAATGACTTTAGTAGCACGAAGGTTCCACCCTGTTACACGATTCGGTTCAGTGAGTGTATACTATAAGTCATCATTATACAAATTGTAAGTACTCGTAGTCGTAGTTAAGTCTATGTTGGAAAATAATATTTGGGTACTTATAACTTAATTTTATTAAATTTAATTTGAATTTGTATTGTTTTTGTTATATTTTTTTTTACCTAAGTAGTTCATTTTTATGTGACTTGTTATAGTTATAAAAGTAGATGTTAGATATTTTTTTGCTTCTAATTAAATTATACAAATTGATACATATTGTAGATACCTATAATAAGCATGCATTATTTTAAATACATGTTATAAATAAACATTATTAAACTGATTTAGGATGATTTCCAAGGCGAACAAGGTGAACAGAAGAGCACAGCTGAAGAAGTTAGCAGAGACATAAAAGAACTAGTCGGAATCGTTGATTGGTTAGTGCAAGTTTTTACTTATTTAATTGTTTGTATTCGATTTGTAGATAATCACAAAATAATAAGAGTAATAGAAATGCCAGCAGGTCTACGCAAACACTGTGTTTAGTTTTTCATTTTTTTTTTCGTTGTGTAGTTGTAGGTTGTGTATTGTTGTGTTTTGCAATTTGCTTGTGATTTTGTTGGTGCTTTTTACGTCGAATTGTATGTGAAATGGTTCCAATGGAAGACTAACGCCTCGACTCGGCTGCAAAGACCTTCATTGGATGCAGACAGTTGTGCACTAAAGTCGATAAACCTATGAAATTAAAACAGGTGATTTCAATTTTAATTAGGGTCAATCAACTTTTTAATGTGCCTTGTTGCCATGGTAACGTCTCCTGAGCTACTTGTGCTAATAGCATTGCAAACATTTTTCTAACAAAGTGTATCGACGAGTGTCTGACGTCTCAGACGGGGCAGAATAACGTACACCAAATAGTTGATTTACCCTTAAACTTCATTTCTAGGACGATAGAACACATAGAAGGCGAGATACAGCTTCCCATGCCGGTCATACCGGCTCTGACGGAAGAACAAGCAATATTAGACGTTAAAGACCCGGCGTTCGTGTCGCAGCTGAAGGAAGCACTCGCTATGTGGGAGACTCATATTGACAATACTATTACTGCCTGCTTGGGGAAGGTAAGTGTTCATGCTCATTTCTACACTCCCACACTCCTACATTTCTACACTTCTACAGTCCCACCAAGGGTGGGGAAGCGACTACATATCGACTATTATCTCTCAAGAGAGGGACAAAAGATTTGGATTGCGTTGGTAAAAGAAACATAATTTTATAGTTGATTGTTGGCTGTTCACACCGCCTGAGAGGATTCTTTTCACTAGTTGATCGCAGCAATAAATGCTATATATCAAAGATCAAACTCGCTCATAACGATGTTCACTTGATGGGCAGAACTGATGCAGAGAGACTATGAATGCTGAGTTTAAACCAATTTATTGATTCGTATGCAACCTAGAGACATATCGTTAGACACACCCTTCATACACGCGCCGTACACACAACAACAACAAGTATGTTGTTTTGTGTTCAGACATTTCCAGGATGAACGTAATAAATTAATAATGTATTGTTTTTTTTTTAATCTTTGTCCATAGACTCGAGAAGGGGAGGGACCAGTAGCGGAATATAAGTATTGGCGTGAGCGGGACGCAGAGCTTTCATTGCTGGTGGAGCAACTGAAACAACCTATGGTCGTCAAGATATTGGGGCTGCTGAATAAAGCTGATCCGACCTATTTAGACGTAATTGTTGTAGCATTTTAGAATATTTCATAAAAATATTGCACGTTTTTATCGACCTCCATTAGCAAATCAATTGCAGGTACAGGGTAAATTAAAAAAAGGTTAATTAACAGTCGTCCAGAATGTCCTCATTAGTTCGTACGGATAATAAATTTTTGGTTACCGCGATCTAAAGAATGATCGTAAATTAAATTTAAAAACTTTTTGCGAAACGTTCTTGATTGTTATTTGAAAATTCTTAATCACTAAAATATACCATTGAATCTGAGCTTCAAAGAGTGTAAAGGGTTAGATTTTCCTTTTCTATTCTTTTAATAAGTAAATGAAAGTATCTTATGTCCTTCCGCAGGGCGTAAATTATCTCAACACCTAATCTCGTCTAAATCGCATCAGAATGACATTAGGAGGATATTATTAGTATACTTAGTAGGATAAAGTAGGATTGATATATTTTATTAAAACTTTTGCGGTCATATTCATATGTCCTATCATATCGTTTTATACAGAGTTTCAAGAGCTACAAAGAAAGATTGGTGGATCAGTACAACCTGGCCGGAGACAATCTGAAATTCTTGTCAACTCTGATGCGGTTTTTCACGGTAAGTATTGTTGGCAACACCAACAGAGTGCTGCTATTGTGTTGGTACTATTCCGGTCATTTTCCGGTCGTTCTTTTCTCTTAATATACTACATTTACTGCTCACCTCATGGCTGTTTTTTATCTCTCCAAGTTTCCCTTAAATTTAACACTAGAATCAGTGCGAACCGGCGGCCACTCGCCTACAAGTATTCAATTATAATTTGTGAAGATCGAGTGTTTTGCATGTATTTGTGAGTAAGGCATTAATTCCATGATCGGCCGATATGTGTGCTTTCGATAGATTTAAGTTAAACATGCTTTCCCAGAGTCTGCAGCTTCTCAAAATGTGAACTTATCTACCTCAAAATGTACACTCCCAAAATATCCATTTCCTGTGAATAGACTCTATCTAGTATCGTAAGCTTACCCGAAAAACACTTCAGAAAGATCAATGCACGGTATGATGTAAGTAATGAAAAACTGTGAAATCATCCTTGTATTCAAAACTGTATATTTTCATAGTGTAAATTTAGGAGGCGACGACCTGGTTGGTGCGGAAAGCACAAGACCATGCTCTCCACTCAGCCGTGGGAGAGGCCTACGTCCAGCAGTGGACGTCTTTCGGCTGACATGATGATGATGATGAAATTTAGGAGAGTGCACTTTTTGCACAATAATTTTAGGAAGTGCAGTTTTGATAAGTATGTACTCCTTTAAAAAAAGTTCAGCTCACCTTTTAATAAGTGCAGATTTCAACAATTGCGATTAATGATCTCGAGCCATAGAGACCTATTCACTGTGACTATAAAAAATATAGGTGATAGAAGACGACTCCCCACTGCACCAAGTGATTGATATGCTGCCGGAACTAGTGGAGAGTATCTACATGATGTGGGTGCTGTCAAAAGGGTACCGTACGGACGAGACCATGGTGCCGCTCATGTTCAGGATATCTTGGGCCCTTTGTGACAAGCTGGAGCGGTTCCTGAATGTGCACAAGCTGTTCGAGTAAGTTATCACTTAATTGTTAAAATAGATGCACGGGTCACTCATGTATGGTCGGGGTATGCCCGACATGTTTCACACCTATCCGTGGCTCCTTTTCAAGGTGAGCTCGAACGGAAAGCCAACCGTGAACTGAGCGCCAGTGCTTTTACTGCTCGGATACTCGGCGCGGCCATCGGTGGTTCAAAACATACCTTGTCTTCAATTTTAAACGCAGCACTTGCAAAATGGCAGTTTAATAGAAAAACGCAATAAACATAGAATTTTTGTGTAAGTTCTGCGTGTCTCGTGAGATAAAACAGGCTACTTATAAAAGAAAAATCATGAAAAATATTTTTGTCACAGGTCAGACAAATATTATTGTCGGATCTTACCAAATTAAGGGTCTGTTTCAGCACCCGTAGATTAATTTAATTTGACGGATTAATGTGATGCCGTCTCTGTCTATTTGAATAAAACAAACAGAGACGGCATCGCATTTATCCGTCAAATAAAATTCATCAACGGGTGGTGAAACAGCCTCTTAATTGGAATGCACCAATAAAAACATAAGCTATAGTTTTTATTTTATTTTTGGAAAGAATAGGATATTTTAAGATACCATTTTCATTGTTTTTGAATTTAGATGAGTATTAATTTTTTCTATTTTTTTTACGAAATACGCTGGATGGCGTCACAGTGAGACAGCCACGTTCCATTGCCTAGAAAATTCAGGTCGTACATAACTTTCTGTGGCATTACAATTTGACAATAATTCAAGCACAGTTTAGGGTCCTAAATGAACCATGACAAATAGTTCTATTTATTTCTCCTTGTGACGAGACACTGCAGGGGTCAAATGAGGGTCATTACTTAAATTTGTTTATTTAATTCAGTTTATCACATTTTTGGAATCTGATTTCTGAAAACGCTTCACAAAGCCTATTTCTCCAAATGGTTTTCGATTTATTATATGTTGTCAAAATTGGGACATCCCAATTTGGTAAGATCAATCCTATTTCTGATCCTATTTATTTTTATTTGTCTGACCTGAGACCAAAATATTCTTCATGATTTTTCTTTTATAGCCTGTTTTATCTTACGAGACACGCAGAACTTACACATTTATTTATTTATGGTGAAACAGGGGGTTAGTGTTACATCACATCACCAATATTACATTACTATAAGTTCTTCAGATTTGGTTATCAATGATATTCGTCTTCAGCAAATCCAACGAAGAAGTGCTCTCTCTGGCCAGAGCTGGTCAAAAAATTATGGAGATGTGGCACATCCTGTACAAAGAGACACGTAACAACATCGAGCTGAGCGGGAAAGGCGCCCGCTGGGAGTTTGACCAGCCCTTACTGTTTACACGGACTGATTACATCGGCCAGGTGGCGAGAGACTTGGGCGATGTCATACAGGTAGGCTTGGTGTGACAGTGTCCTTGCCTATATGCTATGGCGTGCATATTGAGTAGGGAGCAGGGTTTCTCGAAGCATATTGGGCTAATAATATTAGTGTTTTGTCGCATAAATTGTATGAGGTAATGAGACGAAACACTAATATTGAAACTGGGCCCTGGTGGTGCGCTGCTGTGGCGCAAACTACCAACTGCCTATTCTGGAATCGGCCCAATGCACGCCAATGTTGAAAGTCTGTTTGTTCTTAACAACGAATCAAAGTTCATGATATGATAAGGGTATCCACTTTGGGACTGTAACACAGTGAAAACCAACTCAGTCTCCAGGGCTCATATTGTAATTAAATTATACATTTGTGTTTTGAACAAAGAAATAATTTATTATGTTATTATTATTGAAATACCATAGAGTTTTTCGACATTGAGTCGGTTATTTTTGGAACAAGGTAGGTACGGGCATAAGCCAAGTATCAAGCTACCAATGTGTTAAACATGTTATGTTTCTGAATTTTGCTGTGTGTTTAAGTGTTCGTTTGATTGTTTTTTTGGGTGCTGTACAGTCGAGTTCATAAACTTGTGAGAAAAAACTTTATCAAAAATATCTGAACACACTAACGATAGAGTCGTGTTCAGATATTTTTGATCAAAATTTTGCTCACAAGTTTATGAACTCGACTGTATTCTGGTAGTAAAGTTGGGCTTAGGAATAATCGGCGTACAATCGAGCAAGTGTCTAATAATAGTAATAATATTGACTTCTGTAGGGGTATATAGGTGTTGCTGCTGCTTAAGTAGCTTAGTAATAAGCAACCTGAGACATGTGTGCATAGGAAAAATTATGGCACGCAGCACGGAATGCTGAAGACCTGGGTTCGATCCCCAGCGCTGGTGTCTTTTTCTGAATTTTCTGTGCATCCATGTCTCAGTGTGTTTCGATATGATTTTACGGGATGACCGTAAAAGTAACAAATTTGGAGTTGAAATAAAAAATATATAGGTGTTGTCATGGAGGTGTAATATTTTAAGTGCAGTTTTAATTATTATTATTTCACCAGGTCCTGATAGACTTCGAGCGCATATTCGGCATGGAGCTAGCGTCGATCATAAGCGACCCGTCCCAGATAGACGACGTGCGCAAGCGCGTCGTCCACCTCGTGTTCCCCATCAGGACCATAGACTTCAGCGTGTTCGTGTACGACAATAAGGAGAACTGGGACGTCATTATGGGGGATTTCTGGAATGAGGTGCGGTATCTAGAAGAGGAGGCGAAGAATTATATCAATTCTAGCTTCGGGAATTTGAGGTGAGACTATAGCACGCTGCCGCCGTAGGCGGAGCGGTGCGGCGCTGCGCGGAGGCGGGCACGGTTGTAATATTCGAGCTAACGTGAAAGAGGGCACACAGAATACCGCGCCACGCTTATTTCCCGCGCGGTATTCTGTGTGGCCTATTTCATGTTAGCTCGAATATTACAACCGATACCGCCTAGGTGCCTCCATGCCGTGCCGTGCTCGCCACCGCTCTCTGTGTGTTTCAAGCTTTATACTGCCCTCCAAGCCTGGCGCTATCTCAAAAAAAAAAAACTTTTGAATTATTTATACCAAGTGATGCACAATGTGTTAAGCCGAGTTTAGACTTGCAAGAAAATTTGTGCTAGTTGCATTACATTGCGGCGCTCGATTGCCCACTACAAACTCGTTGGCTTTACGGCCTCGCAATGTAATGCAACTTGCACGATTTTTCTTGCAAGTCTAAACTCTGCTTTTAGCTACAAAATAAAATGGTAACTACAATTAATAGCCCAAGTGTTGTTTTTTTTTGAGATAGCGCCTTTTGGCTTAGGAGGGCAGAATAGACATTTGTGCAAGATGTCACTAAATTGATTCGCTTCGCTTGGGTGCAACTTTGAAAAAAAGTGAGAAAAATAACGAAAGCCTCTAATCAACAGCGTTATCGCCCACGCGAAGCTAGGTCGTGTAGCTGGTAATATGTAAAACGGTGTCTACCCTTTGGACAATGAGTGAAATCCCGAGTTCCTTCGTAAATCATTATTTCGTATAACTTAACATCAGGTGAACCGTCTGCTGGTTTGTCTGCTATTACATAATAATAATAATAAATTCATTTATTTCAGGCAACTTGGCCACAATAAATACCTTACAGACTAACATAAACATACATATAATTTATAATTTTTTTTTTTTAAACTAATTTGGTGACAAAACGGCGTGACCCCGTTGAGTCGCCGTCCCCGACGTCGTATTCAACTGCGGTGCGGTGCGGTGGTAGTACATAATGGTGTTGTTTTATACTAATGAAAAGATGTACATTTAGTCACGCTCGCAACTTCTTGTTCAACGTTCGCTCTTCGATTATTCATTACAGCATCTAATAGCGCTATATCTAGATCAGGTGTCGACAACATTTTGGCATACATGGGCCACATAGTGAAAAAAAAAAATAGAGACGGGCACTTATAAGATAATTTTGTACCTAGATATATAAGATCTATCTAGTTATCCTATTGTAGGTAGGTTAGGTACTATAAGTGATATTACAAAGCAGTCGCGGGCCGCATGGAGATAGGTCTCGGGCCGCGCGTTGCCGACCGCTGATCTAGATCACCGAAGCAATTACCTTGTCTGTCGTGCAGAAGCTGTTATCCTATCCCCAGGTCGTCAGAAGAGGCTCTCGACGTGCTACTAAAGTTCCTAGAGTTCGACACACGCCCGTCGATCCGCCGGCAGCTCGCTACCAAGTTCGATCTCGTGATGCGACAGTTCATCAAGGAGATAACCGCTATTGAGGACAAGTTCACTGTAAGTTATTATGAAGTGGTAGGGGGGGGGGGGGGGGGATATTGTTGCCTTAGGTGCAAATGCTGAAAATATTTTGGGCACAAAATCAAACGTTAACGGTATGGGAATTAGTATTATTGAACTAAAAGAATTTCCTTGCTCACCCGCAAATTGTTTTAAATTCTAATAAAAAAATAAAAAAATAAAATTTATCATTTTTTGAAATTCTTTTAGTTCATTTATATGGACCTCCGCAAAGTAACGCCTGATTCAATAAATTAAATTAGTATTATTTATTATTTTAGTGAATCTTTCTTTTCTACTTAGATTTATTTTTGGTTGCGCAAGTGTTTTTAGGTGTGGTAGAGCCTTACTGTAACCACTTGCTGGCTGCAGTACGAATAGGCCGTGGCTCGACCGGGTTACTACCACACTCCCACAGAATAACGGCGTGAAATAGTACTTTTATTAGTTTGCCAGCTATTTGATATAAAAAAACTGTATAATTGTTTGTTTTTTAGCGTTTTCGCAAGAATCCACCTCTGCTAAGAAATCACCCACCCGTCGCTGGCGCTATCTACTGGGCGAGAGCGCTCTTCAACAGAATGAAACAACCAATCATGAAATTTCAAACGGTAAGATCACGTGTTAAAAAAGATTGTGATGCCTTTATTTGAATCAATGCTTGCCAACGTCCATACCACGTTGAATACACCGGTTCTCGTCCGATCACCGAAGTTAAGCAACGTCGGGCGCGGTCAGTACTTGGATGGGTGACCGCCTGGGAACACCGCGTGCCGTTGGCTTTTTGGTGTAATTTTTTTGAACGTTGCAAATGTCGCAATTGAATTTTGACATAATTTTAGTGGTTGGATGGACTTAAAATACATTACAAGCTTAGAATCTAAAATTGATTTTTTTAATCGGACTGGGGTCCGTGCTTGAATTTTTTTTTAAGAACTGACATCGAACAGTCATGAAAGCTAAGCCGAATCTGACAAAATAAGACTATTAGACGAGTCTTTACCAACGCTATTTCGTACGAACCTCGGTTTTGTATGTTCCTACAGGTTCCAGAATTAAACGATTGCGAACAAAAGAAGGAAGCGTTTCTCCAGTACAAAGCGTTTTCTAAGCTCATCAAAGAATACGAGGACGGCAAATTCAAGGAATGGGTGAAGGGCGCATCTGATTTTGTCGACAATATGATGAAGAAGAACATTTTACGCGTCGTGTTCAAAAAAGAAGATGATGGTAAATACGTTATTTATAACACTCTTTGCTTTGCAAATGAGTGCTCTTACAATTTAACACCTGCGCCCTGCTTCCGTAATGACAAATTATGATTGTACAATTTTTTTTCAAATTTTTCAAGCTGATTCTATTGGGGATTATGGTAAGTGAAGATATATTTTTTTAGAGAAAAATATTGACGCAATTGAACTTTTAATCTTTATTATTTACTTAGTTTATTTAGCTTCCGGCGTCCAATCGAGACTCGCATATTGGTCAGAAATACCAATATAAGTCTGGACGATAATTGATCAGAAATACTCTATCGAGACTCGCACTAATTTCTGCGTTGACGATGCGATCGTCTTTAGATAATATTGATTTAGATAGAGGACTATTAGTTAGCACTGTGACTAAATTTTAGACGTACGCTAGCATAAATCCTATGCTTTGTTTAGATTCAGCGCCATCTGGCGGACGCGGTATGCAGCTGACAGCCGCGGGGCGAGCTCACGTGGCCAAGAAAAAAGGTTCGAACACCTCATTGAGACCCGCGGACATCGTCAACAAAGAGATCGCCGATAAACGGAAAAGGGATAAAGCTTGTAAGTAAAAATGATTTTTTTATTGTTAAATAATGAATAGAGTGATTGGTAGTGAATTTAATTCATTCTGTTGTGACAAAACTTTAACGATACGATAAACGATAAAACAACTTTAGTGCTGGTTCCTGAACTACAAACTAGATGGCATAGGCGGTCTCGATTTCTACAGAATTTTATCAAAGTTACAACAGTAGAACTGTACATGTCGGGCACTATGAAATTAAATAATTATTAATTTATTATTTATAAGTTGGACCGTAATTTAATCACATACAAGTGGTCGTCGATTGAGAGTAAACAATTTCTTGCTAAATCTAATCCCTAGATGGCAGCAGCTCTGCAACTTCTCTCGTAGAAAATATATATATTTGATACTTGTTTGGTACCAAATTCATGAACGTACCAACAGTAGGTAGGCTGATTTTTAAATTATACTCGTGAAGTATCATCAAAAAAGATAAAATATTACACGAACTGTACTTAATAATTACTGATAATTATTATGTATTGTTGGTATTTCACAGTAATGCTGATGAGGATCCCGGGTCAGCATTATGAGAACGTGAGATCTCCGAGCTCTGTGTCTATTCTTGCGAAAGAGGGATTGGTAAATGTTGTTATAATTACTTATTGAGATTTTTTTGCTACATTTAGTTTTTTCGCACCGTTGTTGTTGCTTACCTTTTTGTTTATGTATAGAGAAACTCAAAATATTAGTGTTAGATTCAAACCAATAATTGCGAAATAAGGATATCAAATTGGTCTGAACAATTGCCAACGTCCATACCACGTTGAAAACACCGGTTCTCGTCCGATCACCGAAGTTAAGCAACGTCGGGCGCGGTCAGTACTTGGATGGGTGACCGCCTGGGAACACCACGTGCCGTTGGCTTTTTGCAGTTTTTTTACCATTTTATTTTTAGAATCTTCGTATGACAATAAACATGAATATTAAGGGTCTGGAAGACTTTAAAATCTTTTTCACAGCTTTATTTCAACTTCCACTGTAAACGTTTATTTGCAACTTCATGACCAATTGTTTTTAAGATGTTCCTGATAATCTTTTCCTTGTTATCTTTAGATGGACGTGACATGGCGTGATCTAACCGTCCACAAACTAGTCCAGGAATATGGCCTAGAATTTCAACCACAATTCGACAAGGACCTGTTTCTCGTCATACACGAGGCTGAACTGATGGAACAGCTCGGTATGGAACAATAATAGCAGTTTTATAATAGTGAAGTTTCATAACAATCGCAATCAGATACGCATGAAACTAATTCTATTCGAAAAATAGCAGAACAGTTGTGATAGCAATCCACAAACTTTCCTGCTGTGGCTATTTTGGAAGTTATTATGAGCGAATTTTTACAGGTTTCAGTCTTCCAGCGAACATACGCGATGTATCCATGCAAAAGGCCCGTCTGTACTACGAATTAGAAGCTCTAAGCGAAATCATCGTCATGTATAACCACACCGCTAGCTCTCTCAGCCCTTCGGAAACCTTTCTCATGAAACGCCATCTTTTGGACATGGAGCGACACGTGATGCCCGGCCTTACTAGACTCTCGTGGACTGCTTTGGGGATAAATGATTATATCAAAGATATCACTAAAGGTAAACATAGTTGGAGGAAGAAAAATACTGTTTTTGCAATATGAACGTGAAGTTTAGAACTGGTGTTGCCAACGTCCATACCACGTTGAATACACCGGTTCTCGTCCGATCACCGAAGTTAAGCAACGTCGGGCGCGGTCAGTACTTGGATGGGTGACCGCCTGGGAACACCGCGTGCCGTTGGCTTTTTGCATTTGTTTTATTTTATAAAAAAACATATTTGCACAGGTGAAAAATCACTACAAGCCGTTCGGCAACAACTAAAAATGGTGGAGAAAGAAATACAATTTCTATTAGATCAGATGGAGTTGTTTGATCTATTCCCAATCGTGAAACCTAAAAATTATGTCGATCCCGTGACTAACGAACCTGATGACACATGGCTTTATCCTTGCAAGGTAAGCTTCGAAATTGTCATGCAGTCAACATGAATGATGATGCAATACTTCGTCAAGGTACAGTCTTTATTATACTATTACGTTTATAATTAAGGTAATTAAGTGGAGCATACTACCACAGAATCACAAGTAGCTATCGAATACATACCTGACGAAGGATATTTTTAAAGCTAGTGGTTTTTTTTATGATTATAATGGATATTGTAACTTAATACTAAAACAATAAGGTTGAATTTCCAAGTCAATGCATGTGGTCGCTAAATCGCCTTTACCTTTTTAAGGGTTGAGATAACAGATATAATTGTTTATTACAATGTAACTGCAGAGATACCCCCAGCGGCTAAAATTTGGTCCCACTCTACACAGCAAACTATCTATTATTGCATAAATTTTAAGGCCCGCTCAGTATAGTTGCCTTACATTTAATATAGCTCTTGTAGGTACTTTCTGAATAACATGCCTTTGCCATTCAAGCAAAGTAAAAAAGACACAGACTTGCAGAACAAAACTATTAAAGCACGCTAATCCATCGCGCTGACTTAATATATGTTTATTATTTTTATATATTTTAGATATATTTAATATTATCTAAATTTTTGTTTGTATTAATTTTTAAATGTAATTTTGTTCCCAGACATATTTCGTCGAAGTTGAAAACGAGCGTCTAGAACGCATAGCCGTATTGTCTCGCATCTACGACCGTATCGGGCCTATACTGATGAAGCTTGAGTATCTGATACTTGGCTCTAGCAGTGGCCGGTCGCAAGTCATGACTGCTTATTACACGTACTGGGAGAAAAAGATTTTCAAATGTATTGTGACGTAAGAAATGATCCTACTTGCCTTAAATATACTCAGCGGCACAAAATTTGGCCCACTCTTCATACAAAATTACTTGTTATTGCATACATTTGAGGGCCAGATTTATTGCCGCTCAGTATATTTGCAGGGAAGCTCGAACTCGCACGGTTCTCTAACTTTCGTATTTTATGAAAATTGTGCTGGTTCCTCGCTGCTAGACTAGATGGCGTAACTAGTTCCTTGTTTTCAAGTTTTAGTACTAGTTCTTCGTTGCTTAACTAGATAGCGTTACTAGTCCCTGGTTTTCAAAATTTATTTCTTCTTTTGGCTTTGTAATATGCAAGGTTGGAATTCAAATGTCTATAGAAACATAGTTTCAATTATTCTTTTTGCAAATACAGTCATATATTTTGAATTAGGTTGTAGCAACGCCATCTACATTAAATTGACGTGATTATTTAGGAAATCGCATGGTACGAGGCATCAAGCTATTACAAAAATAACCCTTATTAATGTTTGTTTATTTATAGAAATAATAACGTACTACATTATATAGATATCTTTCCATTTTTTGTAGATTAACTCTGGAAAATCTCGAAATGTTCGAACAGATGCTCAACGATAAGGAACCAATGTTCCAGGTAGACGCCATGCTAGTTCCACCTGACATCACTGTTAGACCCACTCCTGCAGAAGTCTGCAATATCCTGGGATACAATGTCAGGCATTTCTTTAACAGGTAAAATCGATTATGACTTAACAATTTAGCCTATTAGTCGCCAACGTCCATACCACGTTGAAAACACCGGTTCTCGTCCGATCACCGAAGTTAAGCAACGTCGGGCGCGGTCAGTACTTGGATGGGTGACCGCCTGGGAACACCGCGTGCCGTTGGCTTTTTGCTTTTTTTAAATGACTTTAGAAATGTGGAGTTTCTTGATTCATCTGAATCTTCTTTTATAGCTAGTGTCGTGTTTGGAATAAATAAAAAAATCTCTTTCATTTCAGGCTTACAGCTTTTCCCCGATGGATGAAAGCCACTTGCCTTCCTTGTGCACCGCAACGCATTGCTGAAGCGACAGGAAATGAATTCTATGTTTTTTCATATTTTGAAGATATATTACGCGTGATCGCGATCAATGACGTCACTCTACTCATACAAGACACGATATACAGACTAATGCAAGATATCAATAGTTATATACAAAAGTGAGATTTTTTACTTCGATTTTTCAATCATTCCTATTCAGACAAATACTTTATTTCGTAGATGGTTCTCTATTACCTGCATGATTGGGTGTAAAGTTTCCTGGGTAAAAAAAATACGTATCCAATATTATTTTCACTTCTTATGCTCGTAAAGTTGGTATTTATGCTCTAGTGCATAAAGTAAAATCTTCGTCTAAGACCAAGGTAATCAGGTATAGCCACAAAGAAAAAAGTTTCAATATATTTTTTTAAACTAAAAAAATGTAATTTTATTATCAATGCATGAAAATAAAAGGTACCTAGTAAGTGAACAATTGTTTCCACTGTTGCTATTAAGTTCCTCTCAATCGAAGTGAAAAGCAGTGTAAAACTCGAGCATTAAACCCATTTTCCCTCGACGTGTTTATCCTATATGGCTATAGGCTATATGAACGTCTCGGGTAAAATGGCTCGTTTTATGCTCTTGTTGTACAACCTACTATTGATAATCTTACCAACGAACTAACTAGAATTTTTAAGGACATGAGCCTAGTAGCCGACAAGGTCAAATAAAATATTAATTTTAACAGGTGGCATAAATACCAACATCTCTGGGCCTTTGACAAGAACCTATCCTGCGAAAAATACATACAGAAATACGAACAGATATTTAAGTATGACGAGAAATTCTTCTTCTTTGAAGATATCATAGCTGATTTAGAGAATCACGTCAAATTTGTTGATGTTGGTGCTATAAGAGTTAATTTAAGACCAATCATAGGACAAATACAGGATCATGCTCAAGAGTGGAAGAACTGTTTAGGAAATTGTATAGCTTCTAAAACTAGAATGGGAATGCACGATTTGAAGAATCAAATTGAGGTAAGGATAAATTTTCTTATTTATTTTAAAAGAGTTCATTTTACATACTTTATTCTTTTTCATGCATTGTGTAGTTGGAAAAGAATGAACGAACATAGCGTTCACGACTAAAAGATCAGCAGTGTCACGAAAATCACCGATACAAATGTATGATAAACTTTCGTGTTACAGCGGAAAACATTCATACTAAGGGGCTGTTTCACCATCCGACGGTTAAATGTGATTCCGTCTCCGTCTATTCTAACAAAACAAAAGAGACGGCATCACACCTAACCGCCAGTTAACACTAATCAATGGATGGTGAAACAGCCCCTAATTATAACTACTGGCGTACGTTATGGTGTCGAACTGTATAAACTTTATCCCAATGCGAGCACCCGCACAATGTACCATAAGCGTGTTTGCTTCACATTTGGTTAAATATTGTTGTTCACTTAAAAACACTATCTATCACTAGCAAACTGAAAACAAAATTGACGTAAACTGTCGCCAACGTCCATACCACGTTGAAAACACCGGTTCTCGTCCGATCACCGAAGTTAAGCAACGTCGGGCGCGGTCAGTACTTGGATGGGTGACCGCCTGGGAACACCGCGTGCCGTTGGCTTTTTGCTATTTTTGTTACCATTTTATTTTTAGAATCTTCGTATGACAATAAACATGAATATAAAGGGTCTGGAAGACTTTAAAATGGTTATGGCCAGTATTGCGACAGTACAACAGATGACGATAACCGCAGAAGTAAGATACCGAGGAATGCAAGATATATTTCATATGTTGAATCAACATGGATTGGATGTAAGTAAAGAAACAGATTTTTTTAACACAAGAATAAGGAAGGAAAATTTCCTAAAGCTACTACTGGACTCTGTAATTTACATACTAAACAGGTGTCACAAGAGGATATAGAGTTCGCTAAGAACCTCCAAACGACTTGGGGAAGCCTGTACCAGACCGCTATCTTCCGAGGGAACACCCTAGAACAAACCAAGGACAAATTCTCCAAACTGAGCGTTGTTGAAATTGCCAACTTTTTGAAAGAGTTGGACGATTTTGTCGAGAAGTTCGATACAGAGGGACCGGGTACCGTAGGGGAAGATATGGATGGAGGGCTGGTGCTTATGGAGGCAAGTATTGCTAAGTAATATTTTGGTATGTTACTAGGTCAGCCCGCAAGCATGGGAAAAATCCTCCAGAATATAAAGAAAACAAAAGAATTTATTATTATTATAAAGTAAACAATTTACAAAAGTTGAAAAACCATCGTCATTGTCACTTCAAAGTTCAATATTTCAAAATCGGCTAAAACGATCTTAAACTAGATTTCCATTAAAAAAAAACGCATCAAAATCGATCCATCGGCTTGGGAGCTATGGTGCCACGGATAGACCTGCGCGGGGGTCACAAAAACACATTTAATAAAACAGAAGAACTAAAAAAAGCTAAAATCTAAGTACCTAGGTATTTAAGGCGCTACCATGAAACTGTTAATTTAATTTTGAGCTTGTCAATGCCTCGCTGTATTAGGTACCTACTTATTCTGTACACACGGGATACCAATTCGGATCGACCTCGGAATTATAGACCTGAAACGTTTTGAAATCGCGTCCCCTGGCCGTTCATGTTCGCATTGCACTATTGGCATCTCCGTCTCACTCACTCGCTAGAAACTATATAGCGCATCTTTCACTGTGGCGAATGTTCAAGAAAAATTGCAAAGTGAAGCGCTAGTATAACAGTAACACAGAGGATGCATAGTTAAAACTTCCTTGAGAAAACTTGAGAAATGTAATACAGCCATTCCAACCATTTTGTGATACCTTTTATAGGTGTTTTACTGACCATTCAGTAAATAATTGCTTGTTTTTTACGACCACAGGAATACGTGAAGTATTTCGACGAGCTAGAATCTCGGAAGAAGGTCCTCCAAGCCGCCGAGCAGTTGTTCGACAACCCCTTAGCGGACTTCTCCAACTTCGTCCGTGCTAAAACTGACTTCGCCGCCATGGACCAAGTGTAAACAACTATTTTTATGCAATACGCTTGGGTTTGACCACAGTCACACCAGGGCCCTGTTTCTCAAAGCATATTAGTCTATAATAATGTTGGTGTTTTGTCTCATGAATTGTTTGAGAAAATGAGACAAAACGCTAATATTATTAGTGTTTTATATGCTTCAAGGAACTGGGCCCAGAGGCCGTATTGTCTAACGCTCTGACGTTCGCGATCGTATTCACCATGTCTTTATATTCTCATCTTACTCCGTGTAACAAAAGGAAGCGGTGAAAGCGATTGTGATTCCGAGTGCGTTAAACAATAAGGCCTCTGATGTAAGAGTGGGTAATTTCTTCAGACTATTAGAAATCGGCTCAATTTTCGTTATAATTTTTTCATCCCTGTATTGCTACGGAATCCATCCAAAAATCTTTACCGCTTTATCTACGCGGTAATATAACAAGATTAATAGAGTCGTATTATGTACAGTATAATTTAATTATTTTTTTCAATTAAATTTATAACGGTAGCCCAAAATTGAGCATAAAAAGTGGTTGTGACAGTATTTAGTAAATAATTTTACTAAGTAATTTCAATTGTCACAAAACTGTTTCATGAATGCCAATTTGACAAAACTATGACGGATAGGCGACTAAACAGATCACACACACGTTGAATTACGATAATCACAATTTTAGGTATTACGACTCTATTGAATCTTGTCCTATTTTGATATCTGATTTTGCGATGACCTGTCCGAGCTATGCACATGTTATTTTGCTAGGGCATTCGTCATACAATGCAAATTAAGATCACGATGCAATTTTAAAGATTTTTTTTTAATTATATGGTCTGTGCAGGTACAAGATATACAAAGCCCAGAAAAATGCCCGGATGGTGTGGGCCAAGACCCTGTGGGTCAATCTCAACCCACAGGCGTTAGTCGACGGGATCGAACAGTTCTTCAAGGATTATAGGTAAGCGATAAGCGACATAATGTTGGCTCCTTACCAACCAAAGATATTTGCAATTTACAGTGTTAGGGCGGCGTGAAAATTTGAGATACTATTTGGAAGCTGTATAAAACCACGTATATTGCTACAGAAATGACTGAATAAAATTTTCGACTGGCTTTCAAAAGCTTTAATTGGGTAATCATAATTCACAATCACATGCTTTGAATTTTGAGTCTATTCATATAACAAAATAAAAGCGTTGACAGGCAACTAGAGTAGCCAAAAGCATGCTAGTGGTTCTGTATGTAATGTATGTATTTCTATTTCACCTGTAGAGTGATGGTTCGAGTATGGTTAAGAGTGAATATAAGTATGAGTTTCAGAACAATACCGGCATTGTTCTTACAATACAATAATTTGATGCTGTTAAGCAATAGTGTGTTAACCCTGATTTATTCTGCAATATATTATCAACCCTTAGAAAAGTATTTTTCCAGTTGACATTGTATTGCAAAATGACAGTGGGTTGACTCAGTGTTGCAAAACAGTATCCATTGTTGTATACATAGTTATCATATACATTTTTGGTACAATAGAACCGTTTGGAATAATATATATTTTTTACTGTATTTTTATTATTACACTATGATATATGATAAGATAACATAGCGCGTAAGTTTTTTGTAGTTTACAGACATTTAGATAACGAATTAGTGAATGTTTAAATTTTACAAACACTAAGGGGCTGTTTCACCATCCATTGACTAGTGTTAACTGACGGTTAAATGTGATGCCGTCTCCGTCTATTCGAACAAAACAAAGAGAGACGGCATCACACCTAACCGCCACTTAACACTAATCAATGGATGGTGAAACAGCTCCTTAATGTCTGTAAACTACAAAAAATGGACGCGCTTTGTTATCTTATTATACCCATAGTGTAATAATAAAAATCAACGATCAAAAAGTAGTACTAATTTTTGATTGAAGATAAAAATACAATAAAAAATGGTTCTCTATCGTTTGTCCGAATTTCATATGCCAGAATGTATCGTTTTCCATAATTTTCATTTGCCATAAAGTAATTTATTTATGAATTAGTATTTTATTCAGAGTTGATATTAAACTAACCTAACCTAACCTACTGCATTCTATAAGATGACATTTTAAAAAAATCCTGAAAACAGCACAGTTCTATATATTTTATAGCAAACGTTGGTATGACAAGTGAAATTCGGACGAGTAAGGGTATATTTTTACTTGTCCCGTATAAACACTTTTTTATATATAAAATAAGCCTTACGTTTGTTTGGCATCAATCTCACTTGACGGACACTTAACACTAGAGCTTGTCTAAACTAAAATGACGCGTCCCTCGCTCAACTAAATCAGTTCAATATGACTACTTATACGGCAAATCTTACAATAAACGCCTGAATCTTACGGGGATATAGTTCCCTGTTAGACTCAGGCTTTTACTTGTAAAATTTGCTATCTAACTAGCCATAATGAACTGATTTAGTTGAGTGAAGAATGCGCCATTTTAGCTTAGACAAGCTCTACATGTATACTTGTTTCACAGGCGGCTGGCCAAGGCCGTTCGTCTGGCCCCCACTGGTTTGATGCTCGACCTCAAAATGAAGCAGTTCAAGAATGTGGTGCCGCTCATGGTCTCCTTGAAAAACGAAGCCATGAGGGAGCGCCATTGGAAAGAGCTCATGCATAAAACTAGTACGTATATCCCACTAATATTATAAATGCGAAAGTTTGTAAGTCTGTTTGTTTGTTTATTACTTCATCACGTCTAAACCGCTGAACCGATTTGGATGGTATACAGATAGTTTGTGTCGGGAAGGACATAGGATAGTTTTTATCCCGGAATATTGCAAAGTTCCCACGGGATACTGAAAACTGAATTCTACACGGACAGAGTCGCGGGTAGCGGCTAGTTTTATATAAACGTCGAGTAGTGTGAGAAAAGGCACAGCTCCATGTACGCACGCGACGCATTCCGCGAGAAAGGATTTCTGCTGGATCCGAAACATGTCGGACGATTATTTGATTCTTAGTAACCCAATGTTTTGCAATTTGTTAAGGGAGTCACCCTAAAATAAGATGTTCTTTTAACAATTTTCATCCACGCATGTTTTAAGAACTTTCTTTACCGCCCTAAGGTTCAAAATCAGTTGTACGGCTGACATTAAAGACTAATGTCAGGTTACCAGAGGCGTCTTTACCTATAGTGCAGGGTGTGCGTTGCACACGGGCGCAGTGGTCTTAGGGCGTCGGCTGCGGCACTTTGTACCTATTCCATTTTGACCGCGCGCTTCCTAGATGGCGCTAAAGTAATAATTGCACACGGGCGCTACATGGGCTAAAGACGCCGCTGCAGGTTACCGGCCAATGTGACAATCATCTTGAATGTTTTTTTCCTGATATAAGGAACTATCATAAAAAGGAGAAAGTTTACTTTACCAGCATTGTGCTTTGTCTTAGTAGTTTTTTCTTACGTCCGCTATTTCATCCCTATTGTTGAACTTGCTACCCCTTAAAAGTTTTGCAAGCTTTATCCTTGTAATAGTACATTGTGTCTTAAGGGCGGTAAATAAGGAATTACGAACGAGAGTCTATTAGAAGCCCGAAGTCGAAGACTGAGGGCTTTAATGAGTCGATGTTTGTAATTATAGTACCGCCCGTGCGACATACAATGTTTTTCATCACATTTGCAAGTAAAATTTTATATTTGTAAAAGAAAAAATATAATTCTTCCAAATATTAGCGATACCTTAGGCTGTGCTTTTGGCAACGTCGCCCTCTACCTCCCCCTCCCGCAGCATGCGCCGCAACGTGCGTGTGCATGTGGTCCATGTAGTCCTGCAGCAGCGCGCGCAGCACCATCAGTACGGGCACTGACTCATTTACCGACCTTGGGCTTCATGGCAAGAAAATGTGTACGCGCAATGACTCATTTACCGACCACGGGTTTCATGACAAGCACATTATGGTCGAGGGTTTTATTTGGGGGGTTGCAACTAAGGTAGCCTGCATGTTACGACACTGTTTACGAGCAAGTGTGATGAAAAACAACTTTCTGGGTAAATGTAAGGTTTGTGTCAGACATCAGCCAATCAGGACCTTGCCTTCTTGTATTTTTTAGTTTAATTAATCTTTATTTATTGTATCACATAGACCAAGACTTCGACATGTCTCCGGAGCGTTTTACGTTGGAGAACATGTTCGCCATGGAGCTCCACAAGTATCAAGACGTTGCCGAAGAAATTGTCAACCATGCTATAAAGGTAAATGTTGACACCAATGTTATGACTAGCACAGGACCGGGCAAAGTGGCGTGAAAATGTAGAGACCTTTACTCAGCAGTGGATGTGGGCGGATTTAATTGATTGATGACACCAATAAAAATACACTTTATTGTCTTCTTATGCGGGTTGCAGATTGGATACTTAATCCGATTGTATTCGGATACAATTCGTGCCACTAAATAGCATAAGAGGCGACAGCTATCTTTATAACTATCTTTAGTGTGGCAAACATGCTCAGAATAAATAATCCTTTACGAGCGCGCTTGGAGTGGCAATGGGGAATGGATGAAAATTTAGACACGCTTGAAACTCGCCCATAATAATAATAATAATAAGCCCCTCACAAATCTAACTCCACGTCCGACACGACCATCAGTGTCACGTGAGGGGCGGACATTGGCAGCTATGTATATAGCTATATACTTACCAATGGCTAACGGAGCACTAGTAGCGAGACGTAAGTATGAAAGCGGGACAAAAGAGAAACATACTACCCCAGGGGTACCAGCGGAGGAGACGATGCTGGAGAATCCCGCCCCGAGCGCCGCATCACGCGTAGCTCGAGCCGCTCCGCGTATTCTGGGGGAGCAATGTACCGCTACCTAGGTCAACTCGGCTAGCGAAAGCAGCTGATATCATTTCACGATCATCATCACCAATCTCATCGACCCATAGCACATTTGAATCACCCAACTCATCGCCACACCCTTTGACTCCCTATCGCCTTCCGATACGACATCTTTATCTTCAATGTCAGTAGATGTTGTCCAGGAGGCAAACGCCATCGGCCCTGGACCCGCTACGGGCAACTGTCGCGCGCGAAAAAAGTGGACTATTGAAATGAACAAGTTCATCTGGCGCACTTATCTTCATATTACCGAATTAGAAACAAAAACAAATGGCTACCTTGACACATTATACGCACAGTTTAACGAACAGTTTCCGGAAATGAATGTATCTAAGCAACGAATAGGAGATCAACGTAGGGCCATTATAAGGAATAAGATGCTATCAAAAGACACTTTAGACATCATAAGAGAGGAAGTAACTTTACAACTCACACACTCACATACAACCTTACACAGCAGTCACAGACATCAAATAACTCCCAGTCAAGAACGCGAATAATATGGACGGATGAAATTAACGAAGCTATAATAAGAGCATATTACACGATCACGAATTTAGAGTCAAACACTACAGCATACCGCAGACAGCTACACAAAGAAATAACAGAAAAATTTCAGAACTATCACATGTCTCAGAACAAAGAATTGCTGACCAAAGACGTAATAATTATAGCAAACAACCGCTTGCCAGACCAAAACTACAAAAAATACGAGATGAGGTACAACAACAGCTTAATACACAAGACGCTTCCATCACTCAAATCACCGACTCAGACAATGTGAACCATGAAAATAACTCTGCAATAGAAAACCTACAGACAGAACCTGACCCCCAAAATACAAGGAACACGAAATTATTGAACCAGTTGATGCAAACAACGAACTTGCTCAAATATAACAAAAACATTTGAAACTACATTGGAAAGATTCAAAACTACTGATCCAACACAAAGACCATACATACCGAAACAAAAAACCTCCAAAAAACTTAGCTATATTATTAACTACATCAACACAAACATTCTACCCAAATACATGTCCGAGGAGGACAGTTACATAGTGACGCAAACATAATATATTGTTCAGCTTACACTACTGCTTCCTGTAACGGCACAAAATTCAAACACACGAACTCATCCCCAGAACAAAGTAATGATATTAGACCAGCGTGGCAGAAAAGATTAGAAACAAAAATAAGTAATTTAAGGAAAGACATTGGCAGGTTAACACACTACATACAGGGCTTCACGGGGGCAAGACTATCGGCATGTGTTGAAGACATAAAAAGAGACATCGACAGCACTCTCAGCACGAGGAGCTCAATACAACTAACGAGCAATTTCTTGATACACTGAAACAAAAGCTGAATGCAGCCAAGGCAAGGCTTAATAGATACCTAAATTGTACACGCAGGAAGAAACAAAACACACAATTTAGTAATAACGAAAAACAGTTTTACAGGCAACTAACGATAGACACACAACACAAGAGTACACACAACACCTTACACACTGTCACACCTGACGCTGAAAATTTCATCAATTTTGGTCAAATTTTTTTTTTTTTTTTTTTTTTTATAATAATCGAAACAATATAAATACAATGAACTTATATTATGCCACTATTGGAAAACCCACTGGGGGTTTATGTAATAGTAGGCGAGTTACAGCGGTTCAGTACATAGATTTTTTGCTTAAGATAATTAAGTTGAAGTATAAATAGTTAGTTGTAAGTAGTTAGTAGGTAGGTACTTTGTTGTCACTCTCAAGGTAATACTTTTTGAGTATTTTCTTACATTTTACCGGATTGTTGGCCGTGTTACAACTTCGTTCAACAATTCCTTTGGAAGGGTATTTAGAATAGCAGGTACCAGGTAAGAGTTGGTTCTCCTTCCATAGGAATTATTATTACATGGTAAGTTGTAAGCCGGCAAGTAATGCAGGCGGCGCAGTTGTTGCGAACGGGTCTTTTGTTCGATTGTAGGTATGGCAGCGCATTCCTCTGTGAGCACGGCTATATTAAGTTTATTAAACACATTGATTACCCTGCAGTGACTAAATAAGCTACTGTAGTCATCTATGCAGCGACCTCTCACGTGTTTAGGTACCATCGTCTTTAGCAATGAAATTTGAAGTCTATATATTCGTTCTATATGAGTTTTATATGTCCTACCATAACTGCTTAGCCCATATTCAATTACAGAATCTGCCATAGCGAGGTAAAGAGTTCGCAGGATTTATAAGGAAGTTTATACCTTAGAATTGCTAATTTAGCTGTAATAGACCGTAGTTTGGAGCACACATGGTCTATGTGTGGTTTCCAATTCAATTTACTATCCACAATTAGACCAAGATAAGTGTGGTGCGATACAACCTCTATAGCTCTGCATTTACATTTTTTATTTTGCGGATTGTGCAAACATAAGTGCTCGTGTGCCACGATAGTAGGGATTGCTGTTCTTGTTTATAAGGGGATTTATGTGGACCATTTTGGTCTTAGATGCATTTATCACTAGCCCCACATCGTGAGCCCATTTGCACAACTGGTCGAAGTTGTATTGCATAGCTTCCTGCGCACAAATTAAGTCTTTGTGAGCGGTAATCATGCATGTATCGTCTGCAAACTGGTACACAGAGCTCCCGCTAAATATATTGCACATGTCATTGACATAAATCAAGTATTCAGTGGGACCGACTATAGAACCTTGGGCCGTGCCTTCTTCTGTTAGTAAGGGGTCACTTAATTTATCTGCAATTTTTACCATCGTGTGCCTGTTCTCGTGGTAATCCTGAAACCACTTGAGCAGGGGTCCCTGTATACCATTTTGCTCAAACTTGGAGTAAAGCGTTACATAATCCAAGCAATCAAAAGCTTTGCTAAAATCAATAAAGAGGGTAAGCACTTGTTTTTTCTCATTAAGATGGCCATTCACCTCATTCGTAAATTTAGATAATAGTTGTGAGGTATTTTTATTTTGTTGAAATCCGTATTGTTTGTCGTTTATCACTTGGTTATTCTTGAGAAATTTATTTAATTCGGTTCCTAAATACCTCTCAACTATTTTATCAATACATGACAATATGGTAATAGGTCTATAACTATCATAGTTTGCATGTGAGCCTCTTTTGTATATAGGTCTTATTATTCCTAATTTTAGTCTTTCCGGATATCTAGAAGTAGAAATACAAGTGTTAATTAAATGAGTAATTACTGGTGTTATTTCATTTATTACAAACTTTAGATCCGCAACTCGAATATTATCTGCACCGGGACTTTTATTATTATTTAGTTTACTTATTATGCTATACACGGTACTATCACTAGCTTTTTTTAATCTCATGGTGGAGAAGGGTGTGTTACAATAGTTTTGAGTGTCTAACAGAGGAATATTACAATTAGTGCGGATACTTTTAACATTACTTTTAAATTCACAAGCAAATTTGTTTGCCAGGTCTTTGACATTAGTCTGAAAATGTTTTAATATAATACTGTCAATACACTTGCACACTCTACCACTTATTCTATTGACTATTTCCCATATTTTACGCGGGTTTCTAAAATTATCGCAAATTTCATTTTTAATGTAGTTGTTTTTAGTGTTAAAAATATATTTGTTAGTTTTATTTCTATATTTATTGTACAATAAACGTTTCAAGCTATTATTTTTATCCTTAAGCCAATTATTATACAATTCGTTTTTTTTATTACACATGTACTTAACTTTAGGATTAATCCACTCACAGTTTTGTCTTTTACTTGGCTTGATATGAGCCTGGTATGTAGATTTATCGTACACATTATTAAATTGTTCTGCGATAAATTCAACAATATCATTGGCGTTATTGTATTTTAAAGCGACACTCCAATCGACCTTACGCAGCTCACTTTGCACTCTCTTGTTGTCCAGTTTGTTTACAAGTCCGCTCCCGTACGGCGCAGCGGCGGCGGGGTTTGTTATTACGCAACCTGTTATCAGATGGTCAGCTATGGCATTGTTTATAACTGCGGTGTACCGTCCGTCGCATCCGTCACTTCTCACAAACACATGATCAATACACGATTTAGTAATGATTTCCCCCCGCTTTTCGATCCGGGTGTACTGGTTAATTCCGCATTCTAAAGCCTTTTCACAAAGCATGTTTAGGTATTCGGTGGCAGCTGGGGAGTCCGATTTTAGGTCAATATTTATGTCACCTATCACAACGCACGTACTTTGAGGTGGGTATCTTCCTATTAGGTACGATAACTCTCGTGTGAATACAGTCTTATTGGTTTGCGGCGGTCTGTAGATAGTTATAAGGTTTATTTTCTTTCCGTCTGTACATTTCAATTCACCCGCTATACATTCAAAAGTAGTAGGCAGCACCGATGTTCTATTAAACTGAATGCTATTGTGGACGTATGTTATAATGCCCCCGCCTCGCCTATTTGTTCGTAACTGAGTGTACATGTCGTAATTTGCAAGTTCAAATAGTTGTGCACAGGTTTCTGGAATATTGGCTTCTGTAATAGATATTATGTGTATTATGTGTTGACTTGTTGTTATGATATATTCGAGCTGTGCAAAATTCTTAACTAATGATCGTATATTTACATGAAATAATGTTATACCATTGCTAATATTGTGGGTGGTTTTAGCAAAGTCGTTCCATGTATCGTAATTGCCTTCTACCAAGTTGTTTGTTAAACTTGTAATAGCCATTTTTTATTATTGTAATGATGGCAGTAAGTAAATTCTGTTCTTTATTGAGACGAGGTTCTTTGGCCATTCTCAGTCTTGTACCGGCTGCTTAGTTCTTCAATGTCTTTGATAGAACGAACAGTAGTGTATTTTTCTTTGTCTGCTTTTCGCACCAGAATTAAACCATTTTTAGGCCAAACAAATTTACAAAGATTAGTACTTTTCAATTCGGCTTTTGCCTTCCACAGTAGGTATGAATTAAAAGGCGTGAGTTGTTCTCGAGTATAAATTTTCGCATTTTGGCTTAGTCCGAGGTCCGCTGGATTTATGGTTTTGGATTTTGCCGCTTCAAGCCATTGGTCACGACATCCACTTCGTAGTTGCACCGTGATGGTTGGGTGGTTGCTTTTAACAGTTGGGTGTACAGAAATTCGGGAGCGGGTCTTTTTGCGCGCGGCTTCGATTATGTCGTTTGGATTTTGTTGTATCACTCTGGCTAGATCATTGGTGATCTTGTGAACGTCTTCGCCTTCCACTTCCTCCACCCCACAAATTTCCAGGCTATTTGCCAAGTGGCTTTGTTCTATAGCGTAGATTTTTTGTTCCAAGGCTTGGTATTTTGTGTCCATATTTTTACACTTATTTTTTACATCTAAGACTTGGTTTTCTAGCGATTTTGTAGTGTTTTCAAATGTATGGATTTTTTTCTCATAATCATCTATTTTATCCGAATAAAATTGTAGGGTAGTCTGAAGTTCCTCCCTTATGATTTCTCGAATCTCCCGTCTAAGGTCACGGTAATCTCTTTAAACATTGTACTTTTAGGTACCATTTCAATATCCGCGTCGGTATTATCATCCTCCTCGTGATCCGGCAAAATGCACGACAGCCGTTTAGGTCGCGCTCCGCCAACACACGAGCGGCATTTCCAGTCCACAGACTCGGTGAGAGATAAGGCACTCAGCTGTTCGGTTGTTATTGACGCACATATTCCGTGTAACACTTCTTGCAGTTGTTGCACTGTATGCCGGGACACTTTTTAGTGACATTTTTATTACATTTCGCACACTTCCCCATGGTATATAAATTTATAATACGCACTACAACGAAAGTACGTGTGGGTAGAATGGTACCATATATGGGGCAACCCAATAGAACATAATAAAACTGCTGAATGGATTCATGCTGATGAACAGCTCCTGAACGACGTCCCTCTGATGCAGTTCGAATATATACCAATAGACACATTTGTTAGAGTTATAAAAAAAAACATAACTGGAAAGCACCTGGTACTGATCATATACACAACTACTGGTATAAGAAACTTACCACACTACATCCCACACTACACAAACATATAAATAACTTCATAGAGTCGCCCAGCACTATGCCTGAATTTCTCACTCAGGGTATCACTTACATGTTACCAAAAGATAATGACCGACTAAACCCAGCTAAATACCGACCAATAACATGTTTGCAAACAATCTACAAAATACTCACGTCTTGTCTTACAGAACTTATATACCATCACGTAACAGAACACAATTTACTAGCAGAAGAACAGAAAGGTTGCCGCAAGAACAGCCAAGGATGTAAGGAACAGCTCATCATTGACTCGGTTGCGATGAAATCAGCAATTAAACATAAACAAAACATTACCACTATGTATATAGACTACCGAAAAGCCTTCGACTCTGTGCCCCACACCTGGCTTATACAAATACTGCACCATTACAAAATTACCCACAATAATTACCTTTCTGAAAGACACAATGCAACACTGGAAAACAAAACTTAAATTAGTCGATCTTCCCACACCAATACAAACTACAGACATATACATTAAACGTGGCATTTTCCAAGGAGACGCATTGAGCCCCCTTTGGTTTTGCCTCGCTCTTAATCCTCTCTCAAATATGCTGAACCGACATGTCAACGGATTCCCAATATCACATGATCAAAATTACACAACATTAACACACCTTATGTACATGGATGATATTAAACTATACAGTTCCGATACAGAAGCATTACACCAGCTCGCAGACATCACGCAAATGTTCTCCAAAGATATCTGTATGGAATTCGGTATTGACAAGTGCAAGACGTTGTCTGTCCAGCAGGGAGCTGTTGTGCAGGATGACTATGCGCTTGACAATGGCGACCTCATCTTATCAATGGATGAAGACACTCCATATAGATATCTAGGATTCCAACAATCACAGCAAATTCACCAAAAGGAAACTAAAACAGATTTAATAAAAAAATTCAAACACAGACTAAATGCAATCCTCCGGTCACAATTAAATTCTCGCAACATGATTAAAGCAGTTAACACTTACGCAATACCAATTCTCACGTACAGTTTTGGCATAATAAACTGGTCGAAAACCGATCTCCAAAAACTGCAATGCATAATCAGCAAGTTAATGACTTCACATCGTAAATATCATCCACGATCATGTGTACAACGATTAACTCTTCCGCGAAACCAAGGCGGCCGAGGTCTAATAGATATCATTAACTTGCATAACAAACAGATAACAAACCTTAGACAATTCTTTTATAGACGAGCACACGATTCCATCTTACACACATCAGTCACACACGCTGACATACGGCTTACCCCTCTTAACCTACACAACACAAACAAACAGCGCAACGAGCACATCACGGACACAAAACAAAAAATTAACGCATGGCAGCGCAAGTCTCTCCACGGAAGACATTACAACGACCTGCAGCAACCACATGTCGACAACGTAGCGTCGAACGCTTGGCTGCGTCGGGGTGAACTCTTCCCAGAGACTGAAGCTTTCTTAATGGCTATCCAAGACCAAGTGATAAACACCAAAACTACCAGAAGTACATCATCCGCAGACCAGGATCAGACCACTGTCGACACTGTCACGCTAGCTCAGAAACAATCCAACACATCACCGGCGCTTGCCGCTCCATAGCTCAGACTGACTACAAACACCGACATGACCAAGTAGCAGCAATAGTTCACCAGTACCTAGCATCCCAGTTCAAACTAATAACAGAGAAAGTCCCATACTACAAATACAAGCCCCAGACAGTTCTAGAAAACGGTGACTACAAAATATATTGGGACCGAACCATCATGACTGATAAAACGATTCACTGCAATAGACCAGACATCACTATTTTAAATAAGAGAGAAAAGTTAGTATATTTAATTGACATTGCCATCTGCAACACACATAACTACAAAATACCCACACAGAAAAAATAGCTAAGTACACCGATCTCTCCATAGAAATTAAAACACAGTGGCAAGTCCGCACCGTTAAAACAATTCCTATCATTCTCTCCACAACAGGTGTCATACCGAAAACACTCCATGAGAGCCTCCGGGCACTCAATATGCACTCAGCCACATACACTCTATTACAAAAAGCAGTCATCTTAAACACTTGCCGCATAGTACGCAAATTCCTTTCTATATAATACACAGTTAGAATTAGAAATTAGTTTGGTACATATTTTAAAGCACTTGGCTTAGGCCCGTGCAACATTTTACCTCCTAATAGGAGAGATAACGAAAAGTTAAACACAAATAATAATAATAATAATAAAATTTATTGAATGAATTTCGGTACAAAATAACATAAAATGCAATATTTCACTTAAAATCTATGTAACACATGTGCCTGAACTAGGATAATTCCTGTATCTCAGGCTAAACGAGCTAACATTTATATAATAAAATACCTAATCACCAAGGAAAAACAAAGTATGGTGTATAAATATGTAGTAAGTATCTACGTAGGAGTCATACTAAATCGAAATAACAAATTCATAACTATATTTACTTAAAAGATATTACCAGGTCAAACATAAATACTGTACGTCAGTGGATTCTTACTGGGTTAGAGTGTTGGTACAAAAATTGCTGATAAAGACATCTTATGTCTGTTATATTTGACCTAGAAATTGTGCGATTGATTCTAAGTGTTAGTAAAATGTGCGTAATGATTATTAGGATTATAATTACAATTACGGCAATGTTAATGAAAAACAGATAAAACTTACACAACTAAAGATACATAGCTAAGTTTCAGTTAAAATTAAACAATCATGTTGAAGTTCCTTCATAATCTACAGTGCTGATGTGCCATAGAAACTGACGTGAGCTTCTATGGGTGTGTAGATGATCGGTATTTTCATGTGGTATTATCCGAGCCGTAAAGAGTTTTACCTGTCAAAACGATCGAGTTAAAGACACATAAATTCTTTTTTAATGTTTTTTATTCTGGACTATGGAAATGGAACAACCCGTAACCGACCGAAATGTCGTAATTTGGCGGTAAAGAAAACTCTTTTTTTTTAAATTAATTGATGCTATTTAAAAATCTGATATTTTTTTTAGAATTAGAAAGGTTGTTCCTATCGATAAAAAAAAGTTTCAAGCGTTTCTAAAATGTTCATCCATTTCCCATTGTGGGGCGACATGTCTTTACCGGCCCGGACAATACCGACATGGAAATACCGGCCCTGTTTTTCGTGTACACGCACATTGAATGCCAGGCCATTAAATATCAGCTCTGTATGCATCGTACCGCGGTGATCATTCTTGAAGTGTTAAATACCGACCAGATAATTACCGGCATGTCAATACCAACCATGTTTTTCGTGTACACCGAATATTAATAAATTTAGTAGAAAATTACTTAATTTGGTCTTGGCGCTTCGCCGGCCGCTGCCGCGGCACGCTCATTGTGGTCACAATGAGGGCTATCGTTTTTTGTCTTTCTAGATGGCGACACTGTTGCGTGAGGTTTTTAAGTGTGGCTTTCAGAGTCTGTTATTACGGGCGGTAAAACAAAGTTTACATTAAAATCATATTTAATACACCTTAAAACCGTACCATAAAAATATCCAGCAACCACAGTGTTGCGTAGTCCCGTTTTGTTCGGAAAAAAAGGGAGGACAAAAGTTTCCGAAAGACAAAACTGTCTCAAAACACAGACATTCATTGCCCCGTAACGCATAATTGCCATAATTAATTTCAGGTAATGCAAAATACAAAACAATATTCTAATTCTAAATAAACCCGCGTAGCTCACCCAAAAACTATGAGATTTGACATTTCAGAAACCTCACGCTACACTAGCGTCTCTAGCGGTGAATTCATACGCGATAGATAGCCCACATTGCACCTAACACAAAAGGGACGAGAAAAACATGTCGGTAATTATTGGCTTCCGAATATCATGCCGGTACCTGATAAAGGTCGGAAATGTTAAAGCGGTATTTATTCATACCGGGTAGATATTGCGTGACCGGAATTTGCCGCGATGTTATTTCGAAGCCATTTGGGCTACCAATATAAGGTTTTGAGTGTGCTCCGCAATTGTGTACATAGTGTCGCCATCTTCATTATGTTAGTCATCTTGCACTGTAGTGACATCTGTTCGAAACACTGGACCGCTAGGAGCTCGAGTAAGATTACATGGAACTCAATACAGGTTTGAGTGCTGGCGATTTTATTTTTTTCTACCTTTGGGAAAACTGTTTTACTTTATATTATTTTGCAAAATAGGTTCAAAAGCAAGGAAGTCATTCGATTCTAGCCATTACATGCTGAAACTAGCGACATCTAGTGGTACTTATTTAACTAAACAATACTCTGTGACAACACTTTTACTTCAATGAGCAAAGTTATTATAATTTACAAATGTTGTAGCTGTGAGTATAGTAATAATTGACTCTGACTAATATCCTGTTACGTGACGTAATTTTTTTATACGGTTCATCAAATTAGTACACCTTTGTTGCCAACGTCCATACCACGTTGAATACACCGGTTCTCGTCCGATCACCCGAAGTTAAGCAACGTCGGGCGCGGTCAAGTACTTGGATGGGTGACCGCCTGGGAAACACCGCGTGCCGTTGGCTTTTGCATCTTGACATCACTTTTTGTTAATGGTAATATTTCAATTATCTGACTTGTCCGTACAGGAATTAGCAATAGAGCGAGCGTCAGGGACGTCCAGGAGACTTGGGCGAGCATTGCATTCACCGTCGCGCGCCATTTCAACCGCGGCGAAGATCGAGGCTACACGCTAAACCCTTGCGATGAGATTACCGTAAAAGTCGACGATGATTCCATGTCGCTACAAAGCATGGCTGCTTCACAGTAAGTTTTTGCAAGTTGTCGCTCCGGTCTATATACATCTCACAGGCCTCGTCTCAAGATAAGAGACCCTAGCGTCTTTAGAGCTTCGTCGTCGTGCTAGCGTCGACGCGACGCCAGCGCAGCGCTAGCACAACGACGACGTTCGAAAAACGCTAGTGTGGGGGGTCTCTAAGATACTGCTATTTACTTCTGACTTATTATTACATAGTGTCTGTGTATTCACCCCAAATTTAACATTTATTTGTTATTACTTTCTAATTTATCTTTCTGTGTATAGTTTATAGAATATGTGTAATAAATTATATTTTATCCCAAAAAATTTAAACACGAGCGAAGCGAGCAATATTATAAATGCAAAGTACTTCTGTCTGTCTGTTACTGACAACACTAAACCGATTAAGTTTAAAATTCAATGATAGTTTGACACCCTGGCCTGGATGAAATTATAATGTGAAGTCTGTGAAGATGTTTGGAGGTTAGGTTTTGTTGGAGTTGGTTACTCAATCACGCAAATAATGACTGAACGGATCTACAATGAACTTGACGTACAGATAGATACAGATCTGCATTGAGAGATATGATACTTGATATCCCGGTAAATGTACTCTCAAGATAACGTGTTAACTTCGTCTGCAACCAATAGATGGGTGCGAGCGAACGTTGCCCTTTCAAGTAGGTATTTAACAACTCCTGAATTTGCCATATCTTAATATTATTATGAAAATATAGATATACAGACAGTGTTAGCGAAGAGAACTTAAATCGGTTGAAAATTGGATTTATAGTGATTTTTTGAAAAATCTATATACCTTTCTCTTTCTCGAACATTTTTCTCTATGCAGCAAGTATGGCGGTACTTGGCGTGTGACGTCACATGCCAGTATGTCTTTCTCTGTCTAATCTGGAATTTCAAACCTTTATAAATTGTTATTTGTAAAGGTAGCTTAAAAATTGTTTCTCTATTCGATAACAGGGCCTTGTGGTAGTTTTCATTTATAAAACATATACAAAATAGTCAAATACCGTATTGTTACTATCATTAAGCTATTCTAATGCGGGCGAAGCCGAGGGTTAAAGCTAGTAAAATATAAATTAAAATAAACTACCTGTACTCTTTTAGGTTATTCGGGCATTCCTAGGAGTGGTAACAAAATGGGAGCACACGCTCTCACTGATTCCGATGATTGAGGAGTGGATGGCGACTCAGCGCAAATGGCTGTACTTGGAGGGCATATTCGTAGGTGGGTGACATTCGGCAGCAATTGCCGGAGGAAGCCAAGAAATTTGACGATATCGATAAGGCTTTTAGAAAGGTAAGCTATTTTTTAAAAAAGTTCATTGACACTCCTTTATTAGTGATATAAGAATTGAAAAATCCAACGTAAACT